>NW_025752663.1:0-12133 GCF_021184085.1 Oncorhynchus gorbuscha
AAGATAACATCTCTCCCCATCCCTGTAGAACACAATAACAAGATAACATCTCTCCCCATCCCCGTAGAACACAATAACAAGATAACATCTCTCCCCATCCCCGTAGAACACAATAACAAGATAACATCTCTCCCCATCCCCGTAGAACACAATAACAAGATAACATCTCTCCCCATCCCCGTAGAACACAATAACAAGATCACATCTATCCCCATCCCTGTATAACACAATAACATCTCCCCATCCCTGTAGAACACAATAACATCTCTCCCCATCCCCGTAGAACACAATAACATCTCTCCCCATCCCCGTAGAACACAATAACATCTCTCCCCATCCCTGTAGAACACAATAACATCTCTCCCCATCCCTGTAGAACACAATAACATCTCTCCCCATCCCTGTAGAACACAATAACATCTCTCCCCATCCCCGTAGAACACAATAACATCTCTCCCCATCCCCGTAGAACACAATAACATCTCTCCCCATCCCCGTAGAACACAATAACATCTCTCCCCGTCCCCGTAGAACACAATAACATCTCTCCCCGTCCCCGTAGAACACAATAACATCTCTCCCCGTCCCCGTAGAACACAATAACACAATAACATCTCTCCCCGTCCCCGTAGAACACAATAACACAATAACATCTCTCCCCGTCCCCGTAGAACACAATAACACAATAACATCTCTCCCCAGCTCTGTAGAACACAATAACATCTCTCCCCGTCTCTGTAGAGCACAATAACACAATAACATCTCTCCCCGTCCCCGTAGAACACAATAACACAATAACATCTCTCCCCGTCCCCGTAGAACACAATAACACCTCTCCCCAGCTCTGTAGAACACAATAACATCTCTCCCCGTCTCTGTAGAGCACAATAACACAATAACATCTCTCCCCAGCTCTGCAGAGCACAATAACATACATATTTGCTAACTGTTTTGCTGTTTGTGATGTTAACCCTTGACCTAGAATGGGGCGCGTCTCCGTGAAAATCAAATTAACAGGTAGGTCAATCTTATCAGCATAATAAACTAAAAAAATCCCCATTAAAACATCCATCAATTTAAGCAAGAGATGCGTCTGTAGCGATCCAACGGTTACAAAACTATTATGACTCCTCTATGGATTGGTGAGACACTCACGAACAAGGACATGAGCCAGTTTCATCACAGTGCTGGTTTTTGAGACTACACTTGAAGAGACGTTCAAAGTTCTTGACATTTTCGTCATTGACTGACCTTCACGTCTTAAAGTAATGTCATTTCTCTTTGCTTATTTGAGTTGTTCTTGCCATAATATGGACTTGGTCTTTTACCAAATATGGACATCTTCTGTATACCACCCCTACCTTGTCACAACACGACTGATTGGCTCAAACACATTAAGAAAGAAAGAAATTCTACAAATGAACTTTTAAGAAGGTACACCTGTTAATTGAAAAGCATTCCAGATGACTACATCATGAAGCTGGTTGAGAGAATGCCAAGAGTGTGCAAAGCTGTCATCAAGGCAAAGGGTGGCTACTTTGAAGAATCCCAAAAACAAATCAAAATATATTTTATTTAACACATTTTTGGTCCAATTTGTAAGTCGCTCTGGATAAGAGCGTCTGCTAAATGACTTAAATGTAAATGTTACTTCATGATTCCATACGTGTTATTTCCTAGTTTTGATGTCTTCACTATTATTCTACAATGTAGAAAGTCTATTTAAAGGAAAACCCTTGAATTTGTAGGTGTGTCCAAACATTTGACTGGTACTGAACATAGACATGGAATCACTGGCCACTTTACTAATGTTTACATGCTGCTTCACTCATCTCATATGTAAATACTGTACACACACAGAGAGAGAGACAGAGAGAGACAGAGAGAGACAGAGAGAGACAGAGAGAGACAGAGAGAGACAGAGAGAGACAGAGAGAGAGAGAGACAGAGAGAGAGACAGAGAGAGAGACAGAGAGAGAGACAGAGAGAGAGACAGAGAGAGAGACAGAGAGAGAGACAGAGAGAGAGACAGAGAGAGAGAGACAGAGAGAGACAGAGAGAGGAGATGTAGAGAGAGAGACAGAGAGAGAGAGACAGAGAGAGAGACAGAGAGAGAGACAGAGAGAGAAACAGAGAGAGACAGAGAGAGACAGAGACAGAGACATTAGTATATAGTCTCTCTCTCATACATGTTATATAGTCTCTCTACATGTTATATAGTCTCTCTCTCTATGTTATATAGTCTCTCTCTCTCTACATGTTATATAGTCTCTCTCTCTCTCATGTTATATAGTCTCTCTCTCTACATGTTATAGTCTCTCCTCTCTACATGTTATATAGTCTCTCTCTCTCTGCATGTTATATAGTCTCTCTCACATGTTATATAGGCCCTCTCTACATGTTATATAGTCTCTCTCTACATGTTATATAGTCTACATGTTATATAGTCTCTCTACATGTTATATAGTCTCTCTACATGTTATATAGTCTCTCTCTACATGTTATATAGTCTACATGTTATATAGTCTCTCTCTACATGTTATATAGTCTCTCTCTACATGTTATATAGTCTCTCTCTACATGTTATATAGTCTCTCTACATGTTATATAGTCTCTCTCTACATGTTATATAGTCTCTCTCTACATGTTATATAGTCTACATGTTATATAGTCTCTCTCTACATGTTATATAGTCTCTCTCTACATGTTATATAGTCTCTCTCTACATGTTATATAGTCTACATGTTATATAGTCTACATGTTATATAGTCTCTCTCTACATGTTATATAGTCTCTCTCTCTGCATGTTATATAGTCTCTCTCTACATGTTATATAGTCTCTCTCTACATGTTATATAGTCTCTCTCTACATGTTATATAGTCTCTCTCTACATGTTATATAGTCTCTCTACATGTTATATAGTCTCTCTACATGTTATATAGTCTCTCTCTACATGTTATATAGTCTCTCTCTACATGTTATATAGTCTCTCTCTCTACATGTTATATAGTCTCTCTCTACATGTTATATAGTCTCTCATGTTATATAGTCTCTCTCTACATGTTATATAGTCTCTCTCTACATGTTATATAGTCTCTACATATTTTATATAGTCTCTCTACATGTTATATAGTCTCTCTCTACATGTTATATAGTCTCTCTACATGTTATATAGTCTCTCTCTCTCTACATGTTATATAGTCTCTCTCTCTCTACATGTTATATAGTCTCTCTCTACATGTTATATAGTCTCTCTCTACATGTTATATAGTCTCTCTCTACATGTTATATAGTCTCTCTCTACATGTTATATAGTCTCTCTCTACATGTTATATAGTCTCTCTCTACATGTTATATAGTCTCTCTCTACATGTTATATAGTCTCTCTCTACATGTTATATAGTCTCTCTCTACATGTTATATAGTCTACATGTTATATAGTCTCTCTCTACATGTTATATAGTCTCTCTCTACATGTTATATAGTCTCTCTCTACATGTTATATAGTCTCTCTCTACATGTTATATAGTCTCTCTCTACATGTTATATAGTCTCTCTCTACATGTTATATAGTCTCTCTCTACATGTTATATAGTCTACATGTTATATAGTCTACATGTTATATAGTCTACATGTTATATAGTCTCTCTCTACATGTTATATAGTCTCTCTCTGCATGTTATATAGTCTCTCCCTACATGTTATATAGTCTCTCTCTACATGTTATATAGTCTCTCTCTACATGTTATATAGTCTCTAGTCTACATGTTATATAGTCTCTCTCTGCATGTTATATAGTCTCTCCCTACATGTTATAGTCTCTCCCTACATGTTATAGTCTCTCTCTACATGTTATATAGTCTCTCTCTACATGTTATATCTCTCTCTACATGTTATATAGTCTACATGTTATATAGTCTACATGTTATATAGTCTCTCTCTACATGTTATATAGTCTCTCTCTCTACATGTTATATAGTCTACATGTTATATAGTCTACATGTTATATAGTCTCTCTCTACATGTTATATAGTCTCTCTCTACATGTTATATAGTCTCTCTCTACATGTTATATAGTCTCTCTCTACATGTTATATAGTCTCTCTCTACATGTTATATAGTCTCTCTCTACATGTTATATAGTCTCTCTCTACATGTTATATAGTCTCTCTCTACATGTTATATAGTCTACATGTTATATAGTCTCTCTCTACATGTTATATAGTCTACATGTTATATAGTCTCTCTCTACATGTTATATAGTCTCTCTCTACATGTTATATAGTCTCTCTCTACATGTTATATAGTCTACATGTTATATAGTCTACATGTTATATAGTCTACATGTTATATAGTCTACATGTTATATAGTCTACATGTTATATAGTCTACATGTTATATAGTCTCTCTCTACATGTTATATAGTCTCTCTCTACATGTTATATAGTCTCTCTCTACATGTTATATAGTCTCTCTACATGTTATATAGTCTACATGTTATATAGTCTACATGTTATATAGTCTCTCTCTACATGTTATATAGTCTCTCTCTACATGTTATATAGTCTCTCTCTACATGTTATATAGTCTACATGTTATATAGTCTCTCTCTACATGTTATATAGTCCCTCTCTACATGTTATATAGTCTACATGTTATATAGTCTCTCTCTACATGTTATATAGTCTACATGTTATATAGTCTACATGTTATATAGTCTACATGTTACTTTATAGTCTACATATTTATATAGTCTACATGTTATATAGTCTATCATATAAAGTAAGTGTTGCTAGATAAGTGTCTGCTATTTGACTGAAATGTAAATATTAAATGTATATATTCTCCATGTTCCATGTTCCAGCAGCAGACACTTAGTAGAACCCCGATCTCTATTTCATCATCTAGAAATCTAATTGAATCATCAACATCGCAGGTCCTCACCATTAGAGTCCTGGCTACGTTGCAGCCCAGGGTACCAGCTCCCCAGCAGACACTTAGTAGAAGTCACTTTGTCTAGATTCAGAAGGTACCAGCCTCCAGCGCATCAACTTCCAGGTTGAGATCCACCGAGGACTCTGCAAGTCTGGTGTGTTACAGATACAGAACGTTAGATAGTCTGTTGTGGTATAGATACAGAACTTTAGTCTGTTGTGTTATAGATACAGAACTTTAGATAGTCTGTTGTGTTATAGATACAGAACGTTAGATAGTCTGTTGTGTTATAGATACAGAACGTTAGTCTGTTGTGTTATAGATACAGACGTTAGTCTGTTGTGTTATAGATACAGACGTTAGTCTGTTGTGTTATAGATACAGAATGTTAGTCTGTTGTGTTATAGATACAGAACGTTAGTCTGTTGTGTTATAGATACAGAACGTTAGTCTGTTGTGTTACAGATACAGACGTTAGTCTGTTGTGTTATAGATACAGAATGTTAGTCTGTTGTGTTATAGATACAGAAATGTTAGTCTGTTGTGTTATAGATACAGAACGTTAGTCTGGTGTGTTATAGATACAGAGCGTTAGTCTGTTGTGTTACAGATCACAGTCGTTAGTCTGGTATGTTATAGATACAGAACGTTAGATAGTCTGTTGTGTTACAGATACAGAACTTTAGATAGTCACTAGATGCATATAGAGATGATGTAACCCCCCTTCTGATTGGTTGATTTATTGTACCTCTTTGGGTCCTTACATTCACTGAGGTTGACCATCCGAGGAGTCCCATGGCTCCTTTAGGGTTCTTTCTCCCATCCTACATTCTTTGGACACGCTGTAGGGAACAAACGCAAAGACTGGTGATAATGACAGAGTATTGATTAGAGTTTACTATTGATTATTGGAGACTGTTGATAATGACAGAGTATTGGAGTTTACTATTGATTATATTGGAGACTGTTGATAATGACAGAGTATTGATTAGAGTTTACTATTGATTATTGGAGACTGGTGATAATGACAGAGTATTGGAGTTTACTATTGATTATTGGAGACTGTTGATAATGACAGAGTATTGATTAGAATTTACTATTGATTATTGGAGACTGTTGATAATGACAGAGTATTGGAGTTTACTATTGATTATTGGAGACTGTTGATAATGACAGAGTATTGATATAATTTTCCCTCGTGGGGACCGGCAAAATGTCCCCTCTTGTCCACCTTTTCCTTGGTTTTACTCTCCCTGTGAGTACTTCTGGTAATCACAAGGATAGTTAAACAAACAAACAAACAAACAAATACTTATAACCTGAAGCAGATTCTGGAGAAAAGAGGATAATAAACAAATGACTCTCCACAGAGGTGGGGGGGCTGAGTCAGAGAGAGGACTCTCCACAGAGGTGGGGGGCTGAGTCAGAGAGAGGACTCTCCACAGAGGTGGGGGGCTGAGTCAGAGAGAGGACTCTCCACAGAGGTGGGGGGCTGAGTCAGAGAGAGGACTCTCCACAGAGGTGGGGGCTGAGTCAGAGAGAGGACTCTCCACAGAGGTGGGGGCTGAGTCAGAGAGGACTCTCCACAGAGGTGGGGGGCTGAGTCAGAGAGAGGACTCTCCACAGAGGTGGGGGCTGAGTCAGAGAGAGGACTCTCCACAGAGGTGGGGGGCTGAGTCAGAGAGAGGACTCTCCACAGAGGTGGGGGCTGAGTCAGAGAGAGGACTCTCCACAGAGGTGGGGGGCTGAGTCAGAGAGAGGACTCTCCACAGAGGTGGGGGGCTGAGTCAGAGAGAGACTCTCCACAGAGGTGGGGGGCTGAGTCAGAGAGAGGACTCTCCACAGAGGTGGGGGGCTGAGTCAGAGAGAGGACTCTCCACAGAGGTGGGGGGCTGAGTCAGAGAGAGGACTCTCCACAGAGGTGGGGGGCTGAGGTCAGAGAGAGGACTCTCCACAGAGGTGGGGGGCTGAGTCAGAGAGAGGACTCTCCACAGAGGTGGGGGGCTGAGTCAGAGAGAGGACTCTCCACAGAGGTGGGGGGCTGAGTCAGAGAGAGGACTCTCCACAGAGGTGGGGGGCTGAGTCAGAGAGAGGACTCTCCACAGAGGTGGGGGCTGAGTCAGAGAGAGGACTCTCCACAGAGGTGGGGGGCTGAGTCAGAGAGAGGACTCTCCACAGAGGTGGGGGGCTGAGTCAGAGAGAGGACTCTCCACAGAGGTGGGGGGCTGAGTCAGAGAGAGTCAATATTTGCAATGTTGAGCCTTCTTTTTCAAGACCTCTGCAATCCGCCCTGGCATGCTGTCAATTAACTTCTGGGCCACTTCCTGACTGATGGCAGCCCATTCTTGCATAATCAATGCTTGGAGTTTGTCAGAATTTGTGGGGTTTTATTTGTCCACCCGCCTCTTGAGGATTGACCACAAGTTCTCAATGGGATTAGGGTCTGGGGAGTTTCCTGGCCATGGACCCAAAATATCGATGTTTTGTTCCCAGAGCCACTTAGTTATCACTTTTGCCTTATGGCAAGGTGCTCCATCATGCTGGAAAAGGCATTGTTCGTCACCAAACTGTTCCTGGATGTTTGGGAGAAGTTCCTCTCGGAGAATGTGTTGGTACCATTCTATATTCATGGCTGTGTTCTTAGGCAACATTGTGAAAATTAATATTTGTCTCATTGTCAAAACTTTTGGCCACGACTGTATGTGCGGGGTACAGGGATAAGGTAGTCATTCAAAAATCATGTTAAACACTATTATTGCACACAGAGTGAGTCCATGCAACTTATTATGTGACTAGTTAAGCACATGTCTACTCCTGAACATATTCAGGCTTACCATAACAAATAGGGTTGAATACTGATTGACTGAAGACATTTCAGCTTTTCATTTGAATTCATTTGTAAACATAAATCCACTTTGACATTATAGGGTATTGTGTGAAGATCAGTGACACAACATCTAAATGTAATCCATTATAAATTCAGGCTAGTAACACAACAAAATGTGGAAAAAGTCAAGGGGTGTCAATACTTTCTGAAGGCTCTGTAGAGTTCTACTTTTGAAGAGGGCCCATAGAGCCTTGGTCAACAATGGTGCACTATGTCAAGATGGGAATAGGGCACAGTTTGGGATCTTGAGCCGATCAAACCCCACCAAGGGAGAGGTGGTGGTCTCCGCAATAACATTTAAATCCCTCTCCCCATCCCTCGCTCTCGCCTCCCCGTCTTCCCATCCCTCGCTCTCTCGCCTCCCCGTCTCCCCGTCCCTCGCTCTCTCGCCTCCCCCATCCCTCGCTCTCTCGCCTCCCCCATCCCTCGCTCTCTCGCCTCCCCCTGTCCCTCGCTCTCTCGCCTCCCCGTCCCTCGCTCTCTCGCCTCCCTCCCGTCCCTCGCTCTCTCGCCTCCCCGTCCCTCGCTCTCTCGCCTCCCCGTCCCTCGCTCTCTCGCCTCCCCGTCCCTCGCTCTCTCGCCTCCCTGCCTCCCCGTCCCTCGCTCTCTCGCCTCCCCCGTCCTCGCTCTCTCGCCTCCCCGTCTCTCGCTCTCTCGCCTCCCGCCTCCCCGTCCCTCGCTCTCTCGCCTCCCGTCCCTCGCTCTCTCGCCTCCCCGTCCTCGCTCTCTCGCCTCCCCGTCCTCGCTCTCTCGCCTCCCGTCCCTCGCTCTCTCGCCTCCCCCGTCCTCGCTCTCTCGCCTCTCCCCGTCCCTCGCTCTCTCGCCTCCCCGTCCCTCGCTCTCTCGCTCTCCCCCGTCCCTCGCCTCCCCGTCCCTCGCTCGTCTCGCCTCCCCCGTCCCTCGCCTCCCTCGTCTCTCGCCTCCTCCCGTCCCTCGCCTCCCCCCGTCCCTCGCTCTCTCGCCTCCCCGTCCCTCGCTCTCTCGCCTCCCTCGTCCCTCGCTCTCTCGCCTCCCCGTCCCTCGCTCTCTCGCCTCCCCGTCTCCCCGTCCCTCGCTCTCTCGCCTCCCCGTCCCTCGCTCTCTCGCCTCCCCCGTCCCTCGCCTCCCCGTCCCTCGCTCTCTCGCCTCCCTCCGTCCCTCGCTTCTCTCGCTCTCCCCGTCCCTCGCTCTCTCGCCTCCCTCCGTCCCTCGCTCTCTCGCCTCCCCGTCCTCGCTTCTCGCCTCCCCGTCTCCCGTCCTCGCTCTCTCGCCTCCCGTCCTCGCTCTCTCGCCTCCCCGTCACCCCGTCCCTCGCCTCCCCTGTCCCTCGCCTCCCCGTCACCCCGTCCCTCGCTCTCTCCGTCCCTCGCTCTCTCGCCTCCCCTCGTCCCTCGCTCTCTGCGCCTCCCCCGTCCTCGCTCTCTCGCCTTCCCCGTCCCTCGCTCTCTCGCCTCCCCGTCCTCGCTCTCTCGCCTCCCCGTCCCTCGCTCTCTCGCCTCCCCGTCCCTCGCTCTCTCGCCTCCCCGTCTCTCGCTCTCTCGCCTCCCGTCCCTCGCTCCTCGCCTCTCCCCGTCCCTCGCCTCTCCCCGTCCCTCGCTCCTCGCCTCTCCCCGTCCCTCGCCGTCCCTCGCTCCCTCCCCGTCCCTCGCTCCCTCGCCTCTCCCCGCCCTCTCGCCTCTCCCCGCCCTCTCGTCCCTCGCTCTCTCGCCTCCCCGTCCCTCGCTCCCTCGCCTCCCCCGTCCCTCGCTCTCTCGCCTCCCCGTCCCTCGCTCTCTCGCCTCCCCGTCCCTCGCTCTCTCGCCTCCCCGTCTCCCCGTCCCTCGCTCTCTCGCCATCCCGTCCCTCGCCTCCCCGTCACCCCGTCCCTCGCCTCCCCGTCCCTCGCTCTCTCGCCTCCCCCCGTCCCTCGCTCTCTCGCCTCCCCGTCCCTCGCTCTCTCGCCTCCCTCGTCCCTCGCTCTCTCGCCTCCCCCGTCCCTCGCTCTCTCGCCTCCCCCGTCCCTCGCTCTCTCGCCTCCCCCGTCCCTCGCTCTCTCTGCCTCCCCGTCCCTCGCTCTCCTCGCCTCCCCGTCCCTCGCTCTCTCGCCTCCCCGTCCCTCGCTCCCTCGCCTCCCGTCCCTCGCTCCCTCGCCTCCCCGTCCCTCGCTCCCTGCCTCCCGTCCCTCGCTCCTCGCCTCTCCCGTCCCTCGCCTCTCCCCGTCCCTCGCCTCTCCCCGTCCCTCGCCTCCCCGTCCCTCGCCTCCCCGTCCCTCGCCTCCCCGTCCCTCGCCTCCCCGTCTCCCCGTCCCTCGCTCTCTCGCCTCCCATCCCTCGTTCCAGTCTCCCCATCCCTCGCTCTCTCGCCTCCCATCCCTCGTTCCAGTCTCCCCATCCCTCGCTCTCTCGCCTCCCATCCCTCGCTCTCTCGCCTCCCATCCCTCGCTCTCTCGCCTCCCATCCCTCGCTCTCTCGCCTCCCATCCCTCGCTCTCTCGCCTCCCATCCCTCGCCTCCCATCCCTCGCTCTCTCGCCTCCCATCCCTCGCTCTCTCGCCTCCCATCCCTCGCTCTCTCGCCTCCCATCCCTCGCTCTCTCGCCTCCCATCCCTCGCTCTCTCGCCTCCCATCCTCGCTCTCTCGCCTCCCATCCTCGCTCTCTCGCCTTCCCATCCCTCGCTCTCTCGCCTCCCATCCCTCGCTCTCTCGCCTCCCCGTCTCCCCATCCCTCGCTCTCGCCTCCGTCTCCCCATCCCTCGCTCTCTCACCTCCCATCCTCGCTCTCTCGCCCCGTCTCCCCATCCCTCGCTCTCGCCTCCCAGTCTCCCCATCCCTCGCTCTCGCCTCCCAGTCTCCCCATCCCTCGCACTCGCCTCCCCGTCTCCCCATCCCTCGCTCTCTCGCCCCCCCGTCCCTCGCTCCCGTCTCCCTCGCCTCATCCCTCGTTCCAGTCTCCCCGTCTCCCCGTCCCTCGTTCCCGTCTCCCCGTCTCCCCGTCCCTCGTTCCCGTCTCCCCGTCTCCCCGTCCCTCGTTCCCGTCTCCCCGTCTCCCCGTCCCTCGTTCCCGTCTCCCCGTCTCCCCGTCCCTCGTTCCCGTCTCCCCGTCTCCCCGTCCCTCGTTCCCGTCTCCCCGTCCCTCGTTCCCGTCTCCCCGTCTCCCCGTCCCTCGTTCCCGTCTCCCCGTCCCTCGTCCCCGTCTCCCCGTCTCCCCGTCCCTCGTTCCCGTCTCCCCGTCCCTCGTTCCCGTCTCCCCGTCCCTCGTTCCCGTCTCCCCGTCCCTCGTTCCCGTCTCCCCGTCCCTCGTTCCCGTCTCCCCGTCCCTCGTTCCCGTCTCTCGTTCCCATGTCCCCATCCCTCGTTCCCTCGTTCTCCCCGTTCCCTCGTTCTCCACTTCCCTCGTTCTCCCCACCCCTCGTTCCCATCTCCCTTCCCTCGTTCCCGTGTTCCCTCGTTCCCCACTCCTCGTTCCCATCTCGCCTTCCCTCGTTCCCCACCCCTCGTTCCCCACCCCTCGTTCCCCTCTCCCCACCCCTCGTTCCCCTCTCCCCTTCCCTCGTTCCCAGCTCCCGTGTTCCCTCGCTCCCATCTCCCGTGTTCCCTCGCTCCCATCTCCCCTTCCCTCGTTCCCAGCTCCCGTGTTCCCTCGCTCCCAGCTCCCCTTCCCTCGCTCCCATCTCCCCTTCCCTCGCTCCAGTGTTCCCTCGTTCCCTCGCTCCAGTGTTCCCTCGTTCCCTCGCTCCAGTGTTCCCTCGTTCCCTCGCTCCAGTGTTCCCTCGTTCCCTCGCTCCAGTGTTCCCTCGTTCCTCGCTCCAGTGTTCCCTCGTTCCCTCGCTCCAGTGTTCACTCGTTCCCTCGCTCCAGTGTTCACTCGTTCCTCGCTCCAGTGTTCCCTCGTTCCCTCGTTCCCTCGTTCCCTCGGCTCCCTCGCTCCCTGCGTTCCCCTCGCTCCCGTCTCCCTCGCTCCCGCTCTCCTCGCTCCGTCTCCCCTCGCTCCGTCTCTGCTCCCGTCTCCCTGCGCTCCCGTCTCCCCTCGCTCCGTCTCGCCTCGCTCCCGTCTCCCTGCGCTCCCGTCTCCCTCGCTCGCGTCTCCCCTCGCTCCCGTCTCCCCTTCCCTCGCTCCCGTCTCCTTCCCTCGCTCCCGTCTCCTTCCCTCGCTCCGTGCTCCCCTTCCCTCGCTCCGTCTCCCTTCCCTCGCTCCCGTCTCCCCTTCCCTCGCTCCGTCTCCCCTTCCCTCGCTCCCGTCTCCCCTTCCCTCGCTTCCCGTCTCCCCTTCCCTCGCTCCCGTCTCCCTTCCCTCGCTCCCGTCTCCTTCCCTCGCTCTCGCCTCCCTTCCCTCGCTCCCGTCTCCCTTCCCTCG
>NW_025752664.1:0-12133 GCF_021184085.1 Oncorhynchus gorbuscha
TGATATCTTTACATGTTCCGAGGACTCACTCTGTGTTCAGTGATAGTGATATCTTTACATGTTCCAAGGACTCACTCTGTGTTCAGTGATAGTGATATCTTTACATGTTCCAAGGACTCACTCTGTGTTCAGTGATAGTGATATCTTTACATGTTCCAAGGACTCACTCTGTGTTCAGTGATAGTGATATCTTTACATGTTCCAAGGACTCACTCTGTGTTCAGTGATAGTGATATCTTTACATGTTCCAAGGACTCACTCTGTGTTCAGTGATAGTGATATCTTTACATGTTACAAGGACTCACTCTGTGTTCAGTGATAGTGATATCTTTACATGTTACAAGGACTCACTCTGTGTTCAGTGATAGTGATATCTTTACATGTTACAAGGACTCACTCTGTGTTCAGTGATAGTGATATCTTTACATGTTACAAGGACTCACTCTGTGTTCAGTGATAGTGATATCTTTACATGTTACAAGGACTCACTCTGTGTTCAGTGATAGTGATATCTTTACATGTTACAAGGACTCACTCTGTGTTCAGTGATAGTGATATCTTTACATGTTACAAGGACTCACTCTGTGTTCAGTGATAGTGATATCTTTACATGTTACAAGGACTCACTCTGTGTTCAGTGATATCTATACATTATCATGATTATGTGGCTGGAGACACTTTACTTTACACTATACTTCAGTTTAGTAACCTAGTTATAATATCTCCGTCTTCTCTACTATACTTCAGTTTAGTAACCTAGTTATAATATCTGTCTTCTCTACTATACTTCAGTTTAGTAACCTATTTATAATATCTATATCTTCTCTACTATACTTCAGTTTGTAACCTAGTTATAATATCTCTGTCTTCTCTACTATACTTCAGTTTAGTAACCTAGTTATAATATATCTGTCTTCTCTACTATACCTCAGTTTAGTAACCTAGCTATAATATCTCTGTCTTCTCTACTATACCTCAGTTTAGTAACCTAGCTATAATATCTCTGTCTTCTCTACTATACCTCAGTTTAGTAACCTAGTTATAATATCTCTGTCTTCTCTACTATACTTCAGTTTAGTAACCTAGCTATAATATTCTGTCTTCTACTCTACATCAGTTTAGTAACCTAGTTATAATATCTCTGTCTTCAGCTTAGCAACCCAGCCTTATCTCCGTCTCCCTCCATCAGTTTAGTAACCTAGCTATAATATCTCTGTCTCCCCTCCTAAACTTCAGTTTAGTAACCGAGCTAAAGTTGCAATGTGGAGAATATGTATTTTCCCCAAGATTATACCCATGTGCTTATAATGCACTAGCCTATGGAACAGAGTGCAATTTGGGATGAACAAATTGTTTAAAAAAAAAATAAAAAAATAATTGCATCCCAATCGAGGTCCAGAGTGCTGTGGTGTTGACACAGCACTTTTCAGGAAACTGGTTGAATAAGACTCTGTTCTCTCTGCCCCCTCTCTGTCTCTCTCTCTGTCTCTGTGTCTCCTCACAGGTCTTCATTTCACTCTTCAAAGGGAACCAAGAGGCCAGAGATTGCGGCCTGGGCTTCCATAGTCAAAGGGAAACAATGTGATGATATAGATGAGTGTAAAGAGCTGGTCCCACCCCATCCTGTGAAAGTACTGACGTGTTACAACACATATGGAAGCTTCTACTGTCAGTGTCAACCTGGGTCTCATATCCACAACCACTGTCGACTTTACTCCCCCACTGGGAAGCAAGTGAGTATTCAATGGGGAGGTGGATAATGATATTATTCTATGTGGTGGAGGGAAAGAATGATATTATTCATGTGTAGGTGGGGGGATAAATGATATTATTCCATGTGTAGGTGGGGGAGGGGTGATAATGATATTATTCCATGTGTAGGTGGGAGGTGGATAAATGCATGTTATTCCATGTGTAGGTGGGGGGTGGATAATTATATTTATTCCCATGTGAGTGGGGAGGGAGATAATGATATTATTCCATGTGTAGGTGGGGAGGGTGGATAATGATATTATTCTATGTGTGGGTGGGGAGGTGTGGATAATGATGTTATTCTATGTGTAGGTGGGGGGGGTGGATAATCATATTATTCTATGTGTAGGTGGAGGGGAGGGGTGATAAATGATATTATTTTATGTGTAGGTGGGGAGGAGGATAATGATTTTATTCTATGTGTAGTGGGGAGTGGGTGATAATGATATTTTCATCTGTAGGTGGGGAGGGGGATAATGATATTATCTCATGTAGGTGGGGAGGGGTGATAATGATATTATTCTATGTGTAGGTGGGGAGGGGGTGGATAATGATGTTATTCCATGTGTAGGTGGGGAGGGGGTGATTAACTGCCATTATCTCTATGTGTAGGTGGAGGGGAGGGGTGATAATGATATTATTTTATGTGTAGGTGGGGGAGGAGGATAATGATTTTATTCTATGTGTAGTTGGGGAGTGGGTGATAATGATATTTTTATATGTGTAGGTGGGGAGGGGGATAATGATATTATTCTATGTGTAGGTGGGGAGGGGTGATAATGATATTATTCCATGTGTAGGTGGGGAGGGGTGGATAATGATTGTATCCCATGTATGGTGGGGAGGGGGGTGATAATGATATTATTCTATGTAAGCTGGGGAGGGAAGATAATGATATTATTCTATGTGTAGGTGGGGGGAGGGGTGGATAATGATTGTATTCATGTGTTGGTGGGGAAGGGGGAAGGTGCTGATAATGAGGGGGATAAATGACATTGTTCCCCATGTGTAGGTGGGGAAGGGGAAGGTGCTGATAATGAGGGGGATAATGATATTGTTCTATGTGTTGGTGGGGAAGGGGAAGCTGCAAGATAATGAGGGGGATAATGACATTGTTCTATGTGTTGGTGGGAAGGGGAAGGTGCTGATAATGAGGGGGGATATCGATATTGTTCTATGTGTTGGTGGGGAAGGTGGTGCCTGATAATGAGGAGGATAATGATATTGTTCTATGTAGTTGGGAGGGGCTGATAATGATATTGTTCCATGTAAATTGTGTCATTGTAACGCACGTACTGATGTATTCATGTGGAACAAACAGCCATGCCAGGTGAGGCTGGGGTCTCAGGGGCCCGCGGTCTTGTGTCTGTGTGAATGTTACATGTTATGGGAACAAAACATTACTTTTGCAATATCTCCTCTGTTCTGTGCCATATTGAGAGTTTGTCGATCAGTGATCCCCCAAGTTCTCCTCTAGAACCACAGACTGTCCTGTTCTTTGATGTATTCCACAACTAGCACAGCTGATTCTAATGGTCACCTGATCATCAAGCCTTTCATTCCTTAAATCAGCTGATTCTAATGGTAACCTGAGGGGGGGGATTATATTATTCTATGTGTAGGTGGGGGGGGGGTGGAAGATGATATTATTCTATGTGTGGGTAGGGTGGGGAATAATGATATTATTATATGTGTAGGTGGGGGGATAATGATATTATTCTATGTGTAGGTGGGGGGGATAATGATATTATTCTATGTGTAGGTGGGGAGGGGGGAGGGGGAGGGGGATAATGATATTATTCTATGTGTAGGTGGGGAGGGGGGATAATGATCTTATTCTATGTGTAGGTGGGGGGATAATGATATTATTCTATGTGTAGGTGGGGAGGGGGAGGGGATAATGATATTATTCTATGTGTGGGTGGGGAGGATAATGATATTATTCTATGTGTAGGTGGGGTGGGGGAATAATGATATTATTATATGTGTAGGTGGGGAGGGGGGATAATGATATTATTCTATGTGTAGGTGGGGTGGGGGAATAATGATATTATTCTATGTGTATGTGGGGGAGGGGGTGGATAATGATATTATTCTATGTGTAGGTGGGGAGGGGGATAATGATATTATTCTATGTGTAGGTGGGGAGGGGTGGATAATGATATTATTCTATGTGTAGGTGGGGAGGGATAATGATATTATTCTATGTGCAGGGGGGAGGGGGATAATGATATTATTCTATGTGTAGGTGGGGAGGATAATGATATTATTCTATGTGTAGGTGGGGAGGGGGATAATGATATTATTCTATGTGTAGGTGGGGAGGGGTGGATAATGATATTATTCTATGTGTAGGTGGGGAGGGGATAATGATATTATTCTATGTGTAGGTGGGGGAGGGGGGTGATAATGATATTATTATATGCGTAGGTGGGGAGGGGAGGATAATTATATTATTCTATGTGTAGTTAGGGAGTGGGTGATAATGATATTTTTCTATGTGTAGGTGGGAAGGGGGGATAATGATATTATTCTATGTGTAGGTGGGGGAGGGGGGAGGATAATGATATTATTCCATGTGTAGGTGGGGAGGGGGAGGATAATGATATTATTCTATGCGTAGGTGGGGGGGAGGATCATGATATTGGTCTATGTGTAGGTGGGGAGAGGGGGGGTGGATAATGATATTATTCTATGTGTAGGTGGGGGATAATGATATTATTCTATGTGTAGGTGGGGAGGGGTGGATAATGATATTATTCTATGTGTAAAGTGGGGGATAATGATATTATTCTATGTTAGGGGGGAAAGGGAAGGTGCTGATAATGAGGGGATAATGATATTGTTCTATGTGTAGGTGGGGAAGGGGAAAGGTGCTGATAATGAGGGGGATAATGATATTATTCTATGTGTTGGTGGGGGAAGGGGGAAGGTGCTGATAATGAGGGGGATAATGATATTGTTCTATGTGTTGGTGGGGGAAGGGGGAAGGTGCTGATAATGAGGGATAATGATATTGTTCTATGTGTAGTTGGGGAGGGGCTGATAATGATATTGTTCTATGTAAATTGTGTCATTGTGAACGACGTACTGATGTATTCATGTGGAACAAACAGCTCATGCCAGGTGAGGCTGGGGTCTCAGTTTAGCTTGTGTTTGTGTCTGTGTGATTGTTACATGTTATAGGAACAAACATTACTTTTGCAATATCTCCTCTGTTCTGTGCCATATTGAGAGTTTGTCGATCAGTGATCCCCCAAGTTCTCCTCTAGAACCACAGACTGTCCTGTTCTTTGATGTATTCCACAACTAGCACAGCTGATTCTAATGGTCACCTGATCATCAAGCCTTTTCATTCCTAAATCAGCTGATTCTAATGGTCACCTGATCATCAAGCCTTTCATTCCTTAAATCAGCTGATTCTAATGGTCACCTGATCATCAAGCCTTTCATTCCTTAAATCAGCTGATTCTAATGGTCACCTGATCATCAAGCCTTTCATTCCTTAAATCAGCTGATTCTAATGGTAACCTGATCATCAAGCCTTTCATTCCTTAAATCAGCTGATTCTAATGGTCACCTGATCATCAAGCCTTTCATTCCTTAAATCAGCTGATTCTAATGGTAACCTGATCATCAAGCCTTTCATTCCTTAAATCAGCTGATTCTAATGGTCACCTGATCATCAAGCCTTTCATTCCTTAAATCAGCTGATTCTAATGGTCACCTGATCATCAAGCCTTTCATTCCTTAAATCAGCTGATTCTAATGGTCACCTGATCATCAAGCCTTTCATTCCTTAAATCAGCTGATTCTAATGGTAACCACATCATCAAGCCTTTCATTCCTTAAATCAGCTGATTCTAATGGTCACCTGATCATCAAGCCTTTCATTCCTTAAATCAGCTGATTCTAATGGTAACCTGATCATCAAGCCTTTCATTCCTTAAATCAGCTGATTCTAATGGTCACCTGATCATCAAGCCTTTCATTCCTTAAATCAGCTGATTCTAATGGTAACCTGATCATCAAGCCTTTCATTCCTTAAATCAGCTGATTCTAATGGTCACCTGATCATCAAGCCTTTCATTCCTTAAATCAGCTGATTCTAATGGTCACCTGATCATCAAGCCTTTCATTCCTTAAATCAGCTGATTCTAATGGTCACCTGATCATCAAGCCTTTCATTCCTTAAATCAGCTGATTCTAATGGTCACCTGATCATCAAGCCTTTCATTCCTTATTTCAGCTATTCTAATGGAATACATCAAATACATGGACTGTCTTGAGTCACTGAGGAGAGGATAGGAGTTCTGGAAGGAGAGGTTAGGAGTCACTGGAGGAGAGGTTAGGGAGTCACTGGAGGAGAGGATAGGGAGTCACTGGAGGAGAGGTTAGGGAGTCACTGGAGGAGAGGTTAGGGAGTCACTGGAGGAGAGGTTAGGGAGTCACTGGAGGAGAGGATAGGGAGTCACTGGAGGAGAGGATAGGAGTCACTGGAGGAGAGGATAGGGATTCACTGGAGGAGGGTTTAGGGAGTCACTGGAGGAGAGGATAGGAGTCACTGGAGGAAGGATAGGATTCCTGAGGAGAGAGGATAGGAGTTCTGGAGGAGAGGATAGGGAGTCACTGGAGGAGGGTTTAGGGAAAAACTGAGGAGGGGTTAGGGAATCACTGGAGGAGAGGTTAGGGGAGTCACTGGAGGAGATCATAGGGAGTCACTGGAGGAGGGTTTAGGGAAAACTGGAGGAGGGGTTAGGAATCACTGAGGAGAGGATAGGGGAGTCACTGGAGGAGAGGATAGGAGTCACTGGAGGAGAATAGGGAGTCACATAGGGAGTCACTGGAGGAGAGGTTAGGAGTCACTGGATGAGAGGTTAGGGAGTCACTGGAGGAGAATAGGGAGTCACTGGAGGAGAGGATAGGGAGTCACTGGAGGAGAGGATAGGAGTCACTCAGGAGAGGTTAGGAGTCACTGGAGGAGAGGATAGGAGTCACTGGAGGAGAGGATAGGGAGTCACTGGAGGAGAGGTTAGGAGTCACTGGAGGAAGGATAGGGAGTCACTGGAGGAGAGGATAGGAGTCACTGGAGGAGAGGATAGGGAGTCACTGGAGAGGAGGGTTTAGGAAAAAACTGGAGGAGGGGTTAGGGAATCACTGGAGGAGGGGTTAGGGAGTCACTGGAGGAGAGGATAGGGAGTCACTGGAGGAGGGTTTGAAAACTGGAGGAGGGGTTAGGGAATCACTGGAGGGGAGAGGATAGGAGTCACTGGAGGAGAGGATAGGAGTCACTGGAGGAGAGGATAGGGAGTCACTGGAGGAGAGGTTAGGAGTCACTGGAGGAGAGGTTAGGGAGTCACTGGAGGAGAGGATAGGAGTCACTGAGGAGAGGTTAGGGAGTCACTGGAGGAGAGGATAGGAGTCACTGGAGGAGAGGATAGGGAGTCACTGGAGGAGAGGTTAGGAGTCACTGGAGGAGAGGATAGGGAGTCACTGGAGGAGAGGATGGAAGGGAGTCACTGGAGGAGAGGTTAGGGAGTCACTGGAGGAGAGGATAGGGAGTCACTGGAGGAGAGGTTAGGAGTCACTGGAGGAGGGGTTAGGGAGTCACTGGAGGAGAGGATAGGGAGTCACTGGAGGAGAGGATAGGGAGTCACTGGAGGAGAGGATAGGAGTCACTGGAGGAGAGGATAGGGAGTCACTGGAGGAGGGTTTAGGGAGTCACTGGAGGAGAGGATAGGAGTCACTGGAGGAGAGGATAGGGAGTCACTGGAGGAGAGGTTAGGAGTTAGGGAGTCACTGGAGGAGAGGATAGGGAGTCACTGGAGGAGAGGATAGGGAGTCACTGAGGAGAGGATAGGGAGTCACTGGAGGAGAGGATAGGAGTCACTGGAGGAGAGGTTAGGGAGTCACTGGAGGAGAGGATAGGGAGTCACTGGAGGAGAGGTTAGGGAGTCACTGGAGGAGAGGTTAGGGAGTCACTGAGGAGAGGATAGGGAGTCACTGGAGGAGAGGATAGGGAGTCACTGGAGGAGAGGTTAGGGAGTCACTGGAGGAGAGGTTAGGGAGTCACTGGAGGAGAGGATAGGAGTCACTGGAGGAGAGGATAGGAGTCACTGGAGGAGAGGATAGGGAGTCACTGGAGGAGGGTTAGGGAGTCACTGGAGGAGAGGATAGGGAGTCACTGGAGGAGAGGATAGGAGTCACTGGAGGAGAGGATAGGGAGTCACTGGAGGAGAGGATAGAGTCACTGGAGGAGGGTTTGGGGAAAAACTGGAGGAGGGGTTAGGGAATCACTGAGGAGAGGTTAGGAGTCACTGGAGGAGAGGATAGGGAGTCACTGGAGGAGGGTTTAGGAAAAAACTGGAGGAGGGGTTAATCACTGGAGGAGGGTTAGGGAGTCACTGGAGGAGAGGATAGGGAGTCACTGGAGGAGAGGATAGGGAGTCACTGGAGGAGAGGATAGGGAGTCACTGGAGGAGAGGTTAGGGAGTCACTGGAGGAGAGGTTAGGGAGTCACTGGAGGAGAGGTTAGGGAGTCACTGGAGGAGAGGATAGGAGTCACTGGAGGAGAGGATAGGGAGTCACTGGAGGAGAGGATAGGGAGTCACTGGAGGAGAGGATAGGGAGTCACTGGAGGAGAGGATAGGGAGTCACTGGAGGAGAGGTTAGGGAGTCACTGGAGGAGAGGATAGGGAGTCACTGGAGGAGGTTAGGGAGTCACTGGAGGGAGGATAGGGAGTCACTGGAGGAGAGGAAAACTGGAGGAGGGGAGTCACTGGAGGAGAGGTTAGGGAGTCACTGGAGGAGAGGATAGGAGTCACTGGAGGAGGGTTTAGGAAAACTGGAGGAGGGGTTAGGGTCACTGGAGGAGAGGATAGGGAGTCACTGGAGGAGAGGATAGGGAGTCACTGGAGGAGAGGATAGGGAGTCACTGGAGGAGAGGATAGGGGAGTCACTGGAGGAGAGGATAGGAGTCACTGGAGGAGAGGTTAGGGAGTCACTGGAGGAGAGGATAGGGAGTCACTGGAGGAGAGGATAGGGAGTCACTGGAGGAGAGGATAGGGAGTCACTGGAGGGAGGAGGATAGGGAGTCACTGGAGGAGAGGATAGGGAGTCACTGGAGGAGAGGTTAGGAGTCACTGGAGGAGAGGATAGGGAGTCACTGGAGGAGTTTAGGGAAAAACTGGAGGAGGTTAGGGAATCACTGGAGGAGGGGTTAGGGAATCACTGGAGGAGAGGTTAGGGAGTCACTGGAGAGGATAGGGAGTCACTGGAGGAGGGTTTAGGGAAAACTGGAGGAGGGGTTAGGGAATCACTGGAGGAGGGTTAGGGAATCACTGGAGGAGAGGTTAGGGAATTACTGGAGGATGGGTTTGGGAATCACTGGAGGATGGGTTTGGGAATCACTGGAGGAGAGGTTAGGGAATCACTGGAGGATGGGTTTGGGAATCACTGAGGAGGAGTTTAGGAGTCACTGGAGGAGAGGTTAGGGAATCACTGGAGGAGAGGTTAGGGATTCACTGGAGAAGAGGTTAGGGAATCACTGGAGGAGAGGTTAGGGAATCACTGGAGGAGAGGTTAGGGAGTCACTGGAGGAGAGGTTAGGAATCACTGGAGGAGAGTTTAGGGAGTCACTGGAGGAGAGGTTAGGGAATCACTGGAGGAGAGGTTAGGGAGTCACTGGAGGAGAGGTTAGGGAGTCACTGGATGAGAGGTTAGTGAGTCACAGCTCTATCACCATATGTCCTTATCTCTTCAGATCTCAATGAGTGCCAAGAAAAGCCACAGGTTTGTGGCAGCAACTCCGCTTGCCTCAACACCTTCGGGAGCTTCAAATGCCAGTGTCAACCTGGGTTCAGATCCACAACGACTGTCAACTTTACTGCTCTCACTGGGGATTGTAAGGGTGAGTATTCAAGTGTGTGTGTAACAACCGTCCTCCTCTTCATCTGAGGAGGAGTAAGGATCGGACCAAAACGCTGCGTTATAAGTGTCCATATTGATTTATTCAAAAACCACACAACTGAACACTGGAACAAAATAATGTCTGTGTGGGGATGTCTGTATGGGGATGTCTGTGTGGGGATGTCTGTATGGGGATGTCTGTATGGGGATGTCTGTGCGGGGATGTCTGTGTGGGATATGTGCGGGGATGTCTGTGGGGATGTCTGTGTGGGGATGTCTGTGTGGGGATGTCTGGTGGGGATGTCTGTATGGGGATGTCTGTGCGGGGATGTCTGTGTGGGGATATCTGTGCGGAGATGTCTGTGTGGGGGATGTCTGTGTGGGGATATCTGTGGGGATGTCTGTGTGGGGATGTCTGTGTGGGGATGTCTGTATGGGGGGATGTCTGTGTGGGGATGTCTGTGTGGGGATATCTGTGTGGAGATGTCTGTGTGGGGATGTCTGTGTGGGGATGTCTGTGTGGGGATGTGATAGAGGAAATTATAGTTGAAATGATTAATTATATATACATTTCTGATTAAAACCATTTATTCTGATACTATTATGTTATGATATGAAATGCATGGGTTCTTGGTTCTTGGCTGTTACTGAAAAATGTAAGCAGAACGAATTAATTGTCTGTGCCTCCAAGTTTAAGGGAGAGATGCTATAGCTTTTCAGACAGATAAGAAATGTTTGGGTGGTGTTCCATTAGTGGAGAAAAGTATATCTTTTAGACAGTTTGGAATGTAGTTTTATAGGGGGAGTAGAAGGAGAGTCCAGACCTAAAAACAATGGGCTCTTGTGAGAATCGGAGAGAGGGTGGGAAACTGATGATGTCATTTACAGTTTATAACCTGTGGAAATATGTGTATGCGTTTAGTACTCTCTTGTAATAAACGCTGTTACCTTTGGCTTTTAAGACTGGTCTCAATCTACTTCATGCATAATTAATGAACTTACAACTCATTAATGAATTAGAAATGAGTGCAGGTGGTTTTGGCAATAAAACATACAGGAATTTAGAATTCCTCATCAGGATGTCTTTGTGGGGAGGTGTGTGCGGGGAGGTGTGTTGGGAGGTGTGTATGTGTGTGTGATGTTTGGGTGTCAGCTAGCTTGTGTGTGTGTAACCACTACAGATGAGGATGAGTGTGCGAGGTTTCACCCTGTGTGCAGCGCTTTGGGAATGTGCACAAGAACACCTGGCGATACACCTGTCCTCAGGGCTCAGTAACCATGGCAACAACACTGCCCCGCCACAGATGAGGCGGCTGAGGCCATGCTAGCCCCTGACCCCTGACCCCTGACCTCTAATCCCCAACTCCTGACCTCTAACCCCATGACCCCTATATTTTGGCCACATTCCAATCCAGATGTCTGCCAGATCTCACAGCTGTTCCCATCACATGATACAGCAGTAATCTGATGCCCTACTGAGCTGTCAGTGAGGTGGAGCACAGCCATTGGTTGATACAATACAACACCTGCATATCTAGTCAGACAGGAACTCGACAATCAGCCAAAACACATCATATGATATTGCACAGTTGATGACGTAGCATGCAGCAATTGGTTGAAGCAAAGCAATGCTTGCAGTGTAGTTGGACTGAACGTGACCCGTACCTAAAAACCAGTTGGAACTGTGACCCCGTACCCTAAACCAGTTGAACTGTGACCCCGTACCCTAAAAACCAGTTGGAACTGTGACCCCGTACCCTAAACCAGTTGGAACTGTGACCCCGCACCCTAAACCAGTTTGAACTGTGACCCCGCATCCTAAAACCAGTTGGAACCAGACCCCGCACCCTAAACCAGTTTGAACTGTGACCCCGTACCCTAAACCAGTTTGAACTGTGACCCCGTACTCCTAAACCAGTTTGAACTGTGACCCCGTACCCTAAACCAGTTTGAACTGTGACCCCGTACCCTAAAACCAGTTTGAACTGTGACCCTAAACCAGTTGGAACTGTGACCGCACCTAAACCAGTTTGAACTGTGACCCCGCACTTAAACCAGCTGGAACTGGTGAATCCACCACATCGTATTGCATGCAGAACTAAGACTCAGGGTGCTTCCCAACAATCTCTCCTGTCTCGCATGGCGACTCTTGTTCATCTCTTCATTCACTGAACTCACACTAGTTCTTTCCTGCGTCAAATGACCTTGTGGCCTCAAGGGTGGAATGTTTATTCATAATTTTCTTAATTTCATAACTAATAAACATCATTTTTTCTTTATTCCGCTGAAAGTCTGTTTTTTTTTGTCAAACGGTTTTGTTATATTTCAGTCTACTGTGATGTATATAAAATTATACATTTCAAATTTGACATGGTACCGGTGAAAAAAATTCGAAAAGCCCATAACCATGTGTGTGAGGTGGATACTTTGGTTTCAAAGTAGATGTGTTTCAGATTTCCAAGAAACACTGTGT
>NW_025752665.1:0-12132 GCF_021184085.1 Oncorhynchus gorbuscha
GATGGTGACATGCCAAGGCAGCAGCTACTCTTCCTGGGGTTTAATATGGATCCCCGTTAGTTCCTGCCAAGGCAGCAGCTACTCTTCCTGGGGTTTATTATGGATCCCCGTTAGTTCCTGCCAAGGCAGCAGCTACTCTTCCTGGGGTTTATTATGGATCCCCATTAGTTCCTGCCAAGGCAGCAGCTACTCTTCCTGGGGTTTATTATGGATCCCCATTAGTTCCTGCCAAGGCAGCAGCTGCTCTTCCTGGGGCTTAATATGGATCCCCATTAGTTCCTGCCAAGGCAGAAGCTACTCTTCCTGGAGTTTATTATGGATCCCCATTAGTTCCTGCCAAGGCAGCAGCTACTCTTCCTGGGGTTTATTATGGATCCCCATTAGTTCCTGCCAAGGCAGAAGCTACTCTTCCTGGGGTTTATTATGGATCCCCATTAGTTCCTGCCAAGGCAGCAGCTGCTCTTCCTGGGGTTTATTATAGATCCCCATTAGTTCCTGCCAAGGCAGCAGCTACTCTTCCTGGTGATTATTATGGATCACATTAGTTCCTGCCAAGGCAGCAGCTACTGTTCCTGGGGTTTATTATGGATCCCCATTAGTTCCTGCCAAGGCAGCAGCTACTCTTCCTGGGGTTTTTATGGATCCCCATTAGTTCCTGCCAAGGCAGCTACTCTTCCTGGGGTTTATTATGGATCCCCATTAGTTCCTGTCAAGGCAGCAGCTACTGTTCCTGGGGTTTATTATGGATCCCCATTAGTTCCTGCCAAGGCAGCAGCTACTCTTCCTGGGGTTTATTATGGATCCCCATTAGTTCCTGCCAAGGCAGCAGCTACTCTTCCTGGGGTTTATTATGGATCCCCGTTAGTTCCTGCCAAGGCAGCAGCTACTCTTCCTGGGGTTTATTATGGATCCCCATTAGTTCCTGCCAAGGCAGCAGCTACTCTTCCTGGGGTTTATTATGGATCCCCATTAGTTCCTGCCAAGGCAGCAGCTACTCTTCCTGGGGTTTATTATGGATCCCCATTAGTTCCTGCCAAGGCAGCAGCTACTCTTCCTGGGGTTTATTATGGATCCCCTTCCTGGGGTCCGGCAAAATTAAGGCAGTTTATACAATTTTAAAAACATCAAAATACAGTGGGGCAAAAAAGTATTTAGTCAGCCACCAATTGTGCAAGTTCTCCCACTTAAAAATATGAGAGAGGCCTGTAATTGTCATCATAGGTACACTTCAACTATGACAGACAAAATGCAAAAAAAAAATCCAGAAAATCACATTGTATGATTTTTCATGAATTTATTTGCAAATGATGGTGGAAAATAAGTATTTGGTCACCCACAAACAAGCAAGATTTCTGGATCTCACAGACAGTGTACCTATGATGAAAATTACAGGCCTCTCTCATCTTTCTAAGAGGGAGAACTTGCACAAAAGTAATTTTTTACACCCCAATACATTTTCTTTATCTATTCCATTGTTTCCTCCACACCAACAAGGACTAGTACATTCCCTTCTTTCTCTAACTCATTTATTTCTCTCTCCTTCTCTCTCTCTCCTTCTCTCTCTCTCTCCTTCTCTCTCTCTCCTTCTCTCTCTCTCCTTCTCTCTCTCCTTCTCTCTCTCTCCTTCTCTCTCTCCTTCTCTCTCTCTCCTTCTCTTTCTCTCTCCTTCTCTCTCTCCTTCTCTCTCTCTCCTTCTCTCTCTCCTTCTCTCTCTCTCCTTCTCTCTCCTTCTCTCTCTCTCTCTTCTTCTCTCTCTCCTTCTCTCTCTCTCCTTCTCTCTCCTTCTCTCTCTCCTCTCTCTCCTTCTCTCTCTCTCCTTCTCTCTCTCTCCTCTCTCTCTCTCTCCTTCTCTCTCTCTCTCTCTCTCTCTCTCTCTCTCTCCTTCTCTCTCTCTCCTTCTCTTTCTCTCTCCTTCTCTCTCTCCTTCTCTTTCTCTCTCTTCTCTCTCTCCTTCTCTCTCTCTCCTTCTCTTTCTCTCTCCTTCTCTCTCTCCTTCTCTCTCTCTCCTTCTCTCTCTCCTCTCTCTCTCTCCTTCTCTCTCTCCTTCTCTCTCTCTCCTTCTTCTTCTCTCTCCTTCTCTCTCTCTCTTTCTCTCTCCTTCTCTCTCTCCTTCTCTCTCTCCTTCTCTCTCTCTCTCCTCTCTCTCTCCTTCTCTCCTTCTCTCTCTTCTCTCTCTTCTCCTTCTCTCTCTCTCTCCTTCTCTCTCTCTCTCTCCTCTCTCTCTCCTCTCTCTCCTCTCTCTCTCCTTCCTTCTCCTCTCTCTCTCTCTCTCTCTCTCTCTCTCTCTCTCCTCTCTCTCTCCTCTCTCCCCTCTCTCCTTTCTCTCTCCTTCTCTCTCTCCTTCTCTTATTCTCTCTCCTTCTCTCTCCTTCTCTCTCCCTCTCTCTCGAACTATCTCTCGAACTCTCTCTCCTTCTCTATCCTTATCTCTCCTTCTCTCCTTCTCTCTCCTCTTCTCTCTCCTTGTCTCTCTCTCCTTCTCTCTCCTCTTCTCTCTCCTTGTCTCTCTCTCCTTCTCTCTCCTTGTCTCTCTCTCCTTGTCTCTCTCTCCTTGTCTCTCTCTCCTTCTCTCTCTTTCTCTCTCTCCTTCTCTCTCTCCTTCTCTTTCTCCCTCTCCTTCTCTCCATTCAGACTTCCTTCCTTCCTCCACCACATCAGTTCCTTCTTCTCTTGTTTCTCTAATTGGATCATCTCTCTCTCATCTCTCTCCTTCTCTCTCCGTCCAGACTTGGTTCCTCCAGTCATCCACGGGCCTCCCAAAGTCCCCTCCTCCTCTTCCTCCACCAGTCGGACCACGACCACCCGGTCTCCTCCCTACTATACCACGGCGCGACCAATCCTCACCACCTTCCCCGGTCAACGGTCCCGGACAACCACGACCGTGCGGAACCCTGCCGCTGGTGGCGTGGTCATCCCCGGCGATAACCAGATCCCAGAGATCGTTAACCCTGGTAACGGAAATGAACACATTCTGTTCCAATGTGTTATCGTATAATTATTGTACCCGTTTTTAACATGTACATCTCCGGTAGGTAACGGGCGGTCGGTGCCAGCCATGGGTGTTCCCCCTCTGCCTCCCCAGCCCCCGGTCATACCCCCCCAGGACCACTGCTCCCCCAGGGTGACAGCTGAAGTGTCCTGGCCCAGAACCCAGCAGGGACAGATGGCCAAGCAGCCCTGTCCTGTAGGGACACTAGGTAACTACAGCCCTGTCCTGTAGCGACACTAGGTAACTACAGCCCTGTCCTGTAGGGACACTAGGTAACTACAGCCCTGTCCTGTAGGGACACTAGGTAACTACAGCCCTGTCCTGTAGGGACACTAGGTAACTACAGCCCTGTCCTGTAGGGACACTAGGTAACTACAGCCCTGTCCTGTAGGGACACTAGGTAACTACAGCCCTGTCTTGTAGGGACACTAGGTAACTACAGCCCTGTCCTGTAGGGACACTAGGTAACTACACTACTAACGACAGCCCTGTCCTGTAGGGACACTAGGTAACTACACTACTAACTACAGCCCTGTCCTGTAGGGACACTAGGTAACTACAGCCCTGTCCTGTAGGGACACTAGGTAACTACACTACTAACGACAGCCCTGTCCTGTAGGGACACTAGGTAACTACAGCCCTGTCCTGTAGGGACACTAGGTAACTACAGCCCTGTCCTGTAGGGACACTAGGTAACTACAGCCCTGTCCTGTAGGGACACTAGGTAACTACAGCCCTGTCCTGTAGGGACACTAGGTAACTACACTACTAACGACAGCCCTGTCCTGTAGGGACACTAGGTAACTACAGCCCTGTCCTGTAGGGACACTAGGTAACTACAGCCCTGTCCTGTAGGGACACTAGGTAACTACAGCCCTGTCCTGTAGGGACACTAAGTAACTACAGCCCTGTCCTGTAGGGACACTAAGTAACTACAGCCCTGTCCTGTAGGGACACTAGGTAACTAGACTACTAACTACAGCCCTGTCCTGTAGGGACACTAGGTAACTACAGCCCTGTCCTGTAGGGACACTAGGTAACTACAGCCCTGTCCTGTAGGGACACTAGGTAACTACAGCCCTGTCCTGTAGGGACACTAGGTAACTACAGCCCTGTCCTGTAGGGACACTAGGTAACTACAGCCCTGTCCTGTAGGGACACTAGGTAACTACAGCCCTGTCCTGTAGGGACACTAGGTAACTACAGCCCTGTCCTGTAGGGACACTAGGTAACTAGACTACTAACTACAGCCCTGTCCTGTAGGGACACTAGGTAACTACAGCCCTGTCCTGTAGGGACACTAGGTAACTACAGCCCTGTCCTGTAGGGACACTAGGTAACTACAGCCCTGTCCTGTAGGGACACTAGGTAACTACAGCCCTGTCCTGTAGGGACACTAGGTAACTAGACTACTAACTACAGCCCTGTCCTGTAGGGACACTAGGTAATTACAGCCCTGTCCTGTAGGGACACTAGGTAACTACAGCCCTGTCCTGTAGCGACACTAGGTAACTACAGCCCTGTCCTGTAGGGACACTAGGTAACTACAGCCCTGTCCTGTAGGGACACTAGGTAACTACAGCCCTGTCCTGTAGGGACACTAGGTAACTACAGCCCTGTCCTGTATGGGACACTAGGTAACTACAACCCTGTCCTGTAGGGACACTAGGTAACTACAGCCCTGTCCTGTAGGGACACTAGGTAACTACAGCCCTGTCCTGTAGGGACACTAGGTAACTACAGCCCTGTCCTGTAGGGACACTAGGTAACTACAGGTAGGGAACTACAGCCCTGTCCTGTAGGGACACTAGGTAACTACAGCCCTGTCCTGTAGGGACACTAGGTAACTACAGCCCTGTCCTGTAGGGACACTAGGTAACTACAGCCCTGTCCTGTAGGGACACTAGGTAACTACAGCCCTGTCCTGTAGGGACACTAGGTAACTACAGCCCTGTCCTGTAGGGACACTAGGTAACTACAGCCCAGTCACGTATAATGCATGTAGTATATTACAGTAATTACATCTACAGATATACAGTAGTTACTACAGTCAGATATAATGCATGTAGTATATTACAGTAATTACATCTACATATATACAGTAGTTACTACAGTCAGATATAATGCATGTAGTATATTACAGTAATTACATCTACATATATACAGTAGTTACTACAGTCAGATATAATACATGTAGTATATTACAGTAATTAACATATATACAGTAGTTACCAGTCAGATATAATACATGTAGTATATTACAGTAATTACACATATATACAGTAGTTACTACAGTCAGATATAATACATGTAGTATATTACAGTAATTACATCTACATATATACAGTAGTTACACAGTCAGATATAATGCATGTAGTATATGATAGTAATTACATCTACATATACAGTAGTTACTACAGTCAGATATAATACATGTAGTATATTACAGTAATTACATCTACATATATACAGTAGTTACTACAGTCAGATATAATGCATGTAGTATATGATAGTAATTACATCTACATATATACAGTAGTTACTACAGTCAGATATAATACATGTAGTATATTACAGTAATTACATCTACATATATACAGTAGTTACTACAGTCAGATATAATGCATGTAGTATATGATAGTAATTACATCTACAGATATACAGTAGTTACTACAGTCAGATATAATGCATGTAGTATATGATAGTAATTACATCTACATATATACAGTAGTTACTACAGTCAGATATAATGCATGTAGTATATGATAGTAATTACATATTTTTTTAAGTCCCTTTAAAAATAATAAAACAATAAAATAATAAATAAATAAATAAATAATAAATAATAAATAAATAATAAAATAGAATAAAAAAAATCCTTGTCAAAAGGTTGTTGGGATCAGGGTTAGGGTTGGGGTGTTTAAATCCCTTTAAAAAGGTTGTTGGGATCAGGGTTAGGGTTGGGGTGTTTAAATCCCTTTAAAAAGGTAGTTATGGGACCAGGGTTAGGGTTGGGGTGTTTAAATCCCTTTAAAAAGGTTGTTGGGATCAGGGTTAGGGTTGGGGTGTTTAAATCCCTTTAAAAAGGTAGTTATAGTACCAGGGTTAGGGTTGGGGTGTTTAAGTCCCTTTAAAAAGGTTGTTGGGATCAGGTTTAGGGTTGGGGTGTTTAAGTCCCTGTAAAAAGGTTGTTGGGATCAGGGTTAGGGTTGGGGTGTTTAAGTCCCTTTAAAACGGTAGTTGGGATCAGGGTTAGGGTTGGGGTGTTTAAATCCCTTTAAAAAGGTAGTTATAGTACCAGGGTTAGGGTTGGGGTGTTTAAGTCCCTTTAAAAAGGTTGTTGGGATCAGGGTTAGGGTTGGGGTGTTTAAGTCCCTTTAAAAAGGTTGTTGGGATCAGGGTTAGGGTTGGGGTGTTTAAGTCCCTTTAAAAAGGTTGTTGGGATCAGGGTTAGGGTTGGGGTGTTTAAGTCCCTTTAAAAAGGTTGTTGGGATCAGGGCTAGGGTTGGGGTGTTTAAGTCCCTTTAAAAAGGTTGTTGGGATCAGGGCTAGGGTTGGGGTGTTTAAGTCCCTTTAAAAAGGTAGTTATAGTACCAGGGTTAGGGTTGGGGTGTTTAAGTCCCTTTAAAAAGGTAGTTGGGATCAGGGCTAGGGTTGGGGTGTTTAAGTCCCTTTAAAAAGGTAGTTGGGATCAGGGTTAGGGTTGGGGTGTTTAAGTCCCTTTAAAAAGGTAGTTGGGATCAGGGTTAGGGTTGGGGTGTTTAAATCCCTGTAAAAAGGTAGTTATAGTACCAGGGTTAGGGTTGGGGTGTTTAAATCCCTTTAAAAAGGTAGTTATAGTACCAGGGTTAGGGTTGGGGTGTTTAAATCTCTTTAAAAAGGTAGTTATAGTACCAGGGTTAGGGTTGGGGTGTTTAAATCCCTTTAAAAAGGTAGTTATAGTACCAGGGTTAGGGTTGGGGTGTTTAAATCCCTTTAAAAATGTAGTTATAGTACCAGGGTTAGGGTTGGGGTGTTTAAGTCCCTTTAAAAAGGTAGTTATAGTACCAGGGTTAGGGTTGGGGTGTTTAAATCCCTTTAAAAAGGTAGTTATAGTACCAGGGTTACGGTTGGGGTGTTTAAATCCCTTTAAAAAGGTAGTTATAGTACCAGGGTTAGGGTTGGGGTGTTTAAATCCCTTTAAAAAGGTAGTTATAGTACCAGGGTTAGGGTTGGGGTGTTTAAGTCCCTTTAAAAAGGTAGTTGGGATCAGGGTTAGGGTTGGGGTGTTTAAATCCCTTTAAAAAGGTAGTTGGGATCAGGGTTAGGGTTGGGGTGTTTAAGTCCCTTTAAAAAGGTAGTTGGGATCAGGGTTAGGGTTGGGGTGTTTAAGTCCCTTTAAAAAGGTAGTTGGGATCAGGGTTAGGGTTGGGGTTGTCCTTGAAAATAAGGACAATTCCACACTCACTGGAAATAGTCTTTATAAATTCACATAATTTCCAGCAGTAAATATAATTTCCACCCAGTGCAGGTGAATCATGTTCCAGACAGCAGACAATAAGTGTTTGACAAACACTACTCACACAGAGTTTCTGTTATTTAAACAATGAAACAAGTAGGTTTCTGTCTGTGCTTGTCTTTCTTTAGAGCGTGGGTTGTTCTCTGTTAGAGCCTGGCTTTAAAGTTGTTCTCTGTTAGAGTGTGAGTTGTTCTCTGTTAGAGTGTGAGTTGTTCTCTGTTAGAGTGTGAGTTGTTCTCTGTTAGAGTGTGAGTTGTTCTCTGTTAGAGTGTGAGTTGTTCTCTGTTGTTAGAGTGTGAGTTGTTCTCTGTTAGAGTGTGAGTTGTTCTCTGTTAGAGTGTGAGTTGTTCTCTGTTAGAGTGTGAGTTGTTCTGTTAGAGTGTGAGTTGTTCTCTGTTTAGTTGTTCTCTGTTAGAGTGTGAGTTGTTCTGTTAGAGTGTGAGTTGTTCTCTGTTAGAGTGTGAGTTGTTCTGTTAGAGTGTGAGTTGTTCTCTGTTAGAGTGTGAGTTGTTCTCTGTTAGAGTGTGAGTTGTTCTCTGTTAGAGTGTGAGTTGTTCTCTGTTAGAGTGTGAGTTGTTCTCTGTTAGAGTGTGAGTTGTTCTCTGTTAGAGTGTGAGTTGTTCTGTTAGAGTGTGAGTTGTTCTGTTAGAGTGTGAGTTGTTCTCTGTTAGAGTGTGAGTTGTTCTCTGTTAGAGTGTGAGTTGTTCTCTGTTAGAGTGTGAGTTGTTCTGTTAGAGTGTGAGTTGTTCTCTGTTAGAGTGTGAGTTGTTCTCTGTTAGAGTGTGAGTTGTTCTCTGTTAGAGTGTGAGTTGTTCTCTGTTAGAGTGTGAGTTGTTCTCTGTTAGAGTGTGAGTTGTTCTCTGTTAGAGTGTGAGTTGTTCTCTGTTAGAGTGTGAGTTGTTCTCTGTTAGAGTGTGAGTTGTTCTCTGTTAGAGTGTGAGTTGTTCTCTGTTAGAGTGTGAGTTGTTCTCTGTTAGAGTGTGAGTTGTTCTGTTAGAGTGTGAGTTGTTCTCTGTTAGAGTGTGAGTTGTTCTGTTAGAGTGTGAGTTGTTCTCTGTTAGAGTGTGAGTTGTTCTCTGTTAGAGTGTGAGTTGTTCTCTGTTAGAGTGTGAGTTGTTCTCTGTTAGAGTGTGAGAGTTGTTCTCTGTTAGAGTGTGAGTTGTTCTCTGTTAGAGTGTGAGTTGTTCTGTTAGAGTGTGAGTTGTCTCTGTTAGAGTGTGAGTTGTTCTGTTAGAGTGTGAGTTGTTCTCTGTTAGAGTGTGAGTTGTTCTCTGTTAGAGTGTGAGTTGTTCTCTGTTAGAGTGTGAGTTGTTCTCTGTTAGAGTGTGAGTTGTTCTGTTAGAGTGTGAGTTGTTCTCTGTTAGAGTGTGAGTTGTTCTCTGTTAGAGTGTGAGTTGTTCCCTGTTAGAGTGTGAGTTGTTCTCTGTTAGAGTGTGAGTTGTTTCTGTTAGAGTGTGAGTTGTTCTCTGTTAGAGCGTGACCTGTGTTGAGCTGACCTTTCCCTGTTAGAGTGTGAGTTGTTCTGTTAGAGTGTGAGTTGTTCTCTGTTAGAGTTGTTCTCTGTTGAGTTGTTCTCTGTTAGAGTGTGAGTTGTTCTCTGTTAGAGTGTGAGTTGTTCTCTGTTAGAGTGTGAGTTGTTCCCTGTTAGAGTGTGAGTTGTTCTCTGTTAGAGTGTGAGTTGTTCTCTGTTAGAGTGTGAGTTGTTCTCTGTTAGAGTTGTTCTCTGTTAAGAGTGTGAGTTGTTCTCTCTGAGCTGTTAGAGTGTGAGTTGTTCTCTGTTAGAGAGTTGTTCTCTGTTAGAGCTGTTCTCTGTTAGAGTGTGAGTTGTTCTCTGTTAGAGTGTGAGCTGTTCTCTGTTAGAGTGTGAGTTGTTCTCTGTTAGAGTGTGAGTTGTTCTCTGTTAGAGTGTGAGTTGCGTTAGAGTGTGAGTTGTTCTCTGTTAGAGTGTGAGTTGTTCTCTGTTAGAGTGTGAGTTGTTCTCTGTTAGAGTGTGAGTTGTTCTCTGTTAGAGTGTGAGTTGTTCTCTGTTAGAGTGTGAGTTGTTCTCTGTTAGAGTGAGTTGCTCTCTGTTAAGATTGTGAGTTGTTCTCTGTTAGAGTGTGAGTTGTTCTCTGTTAGAGTGTGAGAGTGTTCTCTGTTAGAGTGTGAGTTGTCTCTGTTAGAGTGGAGTTGTTCTCTGTTGCTAGAGTTGTTCTGAGGTGTGAGTCCTCTGTTAGAGTGTGAGTTGTTCTGTTAGAGTGTGAGTTGTTCTCTGTTAGAGAGTTGTTCTGTTGAGTTGTTCTCTGTTAGAGTGTGAGTTGTTCTCTGTTAGAGTGTGAGTTGTTCTCTGTTAGAGTGTGAGTTGGTCTGTTAGAGTGTTGTTCTCTGTTAGAGTGTGAGTTGTTCTCTGTTAGAGAGGTGTTCTCTGTTGAGTGTGAGTTGTTCTGTTAGAGTGTGAGTTGTTCTCTGTTAGAGTGTGAGTTGTTCTCTGTTAGAGTGTAGGTTGTTCTCTGTTAGAGTGTGAGTTGTTCTCTGTTAGAGTGGAGTTGTTCTGTTAGAGTGTGAGTTGTTCTCTGTTAGAGTGTGAGTTGTTCTCTGTTAGAGTGTGAGTTGTTCTCTGTTAGAGTTCTCTCATTGTGAGTTGTTCTCTGTTAGTGAGTTGTTCTGTTAGAGTGTGAGTTGTTCTCTGTTAGAGTGTGAGTTGTTCTCTGTTAGAGTGTGAGTTGTTCTCTGTTAGAGTGTGAGTTGTTCTCTGTTAGAGTGTGAGTTGTTCTCTGTTAGAGTGTGAGTTGTTCCTGTTTAGAGTGAGTTGTTCTCTGTTAGAGCGGAGCTGTTCTCTGTTGTTAGGAGTGTGAGTTGTCCCTGTTAGAGTGTGAGTTGTTCTCTGTTAGAGTGTGAGTTGTTCTCTGTTGGTGTGAGTTGTTCTCTGTTAGAGTGTGAGTTCTCTGTTAGAGTGTGAGTTGTTCTCTGTTAGAGCGTGTTAGAGTGTGGAGTTGTTCTCTGTTAGAGTGTGAGTTGTTCTCTGTTAGAGTGTGAGTTGTTCTCTGTTAGAGAGTTGTTCTCTGTTGAGTTGTTCTGTTCGTGTTCTCTGTTAGAGTGTGAGTTGTTCTCTGTTAGAGTGGAGTTGTTCTCTGTTAGTTGTTCTGTTAGAGTGTGAGTTGTTCTCTGTTAGAGTGTGAGTTGTTCTCTGTTAGAGCGTGAGCTGTTCTCTGTTAGAGTGTGAGTTGTTCTGTTAGAGTGTGAGTTGTTCTCTGTTAGAGTGTGAGTTGTTCTGTTAGAGTGAGTTGTTCCTCTGTTAGAGTGTGAGTTGTTCTGTTAGGGAGTTGTTCTCTGGAGCTGTTCTCTGTTAGGAGGAGTTGTTCTGTTAGAGTGAGTTGTTCTCTGTTAGAGTGTGAGCTGTTCTGTTAGAGTGTGAGTTGTCTCGTTGAGTGTGAGTTGTTCTCTGTTAGAGTGTGAGTTGTTCTGTTAGAGTGTGAATTGTTCTCTGTTAGTGTGAGTTGTTCTCTGTTAGAAGTGTGAGTTGTTCTCTGTTAGAGTGTGATTGTTCCCTGTTAGAGTGAGTTGTTCTCTGTTAGAGTGTGAGTTGTTCTCTGTTAGAGTGTGAGTTGTTCTCTGTTAGAGTGTGAGTTGTTCTCTGTTAGAGTGTGAGTTGTTCTCTGTTAGAGTGTGTGAGTTGTTCTCTGTTAGAGTGTGAGTTGTTCTGTTAGAGTGTGAGTTGTTCTCTGTTAGAGTGTGAGTTGTTCTCTGTTAGAGTGTGAGTTGTTCTCTGTTAGAGTGTGAGTTGTTCTCTGTTAGAGTGAGTTGTTCTGTTAGAGTGTGAGGTGTCTCTGTTAGAGTGTGAGTTGTTCTCTGTTAGAGTGTGAGTTGTTCTCTGTTAGAGTGTGAGTTGTTCTCTGTTAGAGTGTGAGTTGTTCTCTGTTAGAGTTGTTCTGTTGAGTTGTTCTCTGTTAGAGTGTGAGTTGTTCCCTGTTAGAGTGTGAGTTGTTCTCTGTTAGAGTGTGAGTTGTTCTCTGTTAGAGTGTGAGTTGTTCTCTGTTAGAGTGTGAGTTGTTCTCTGTTAGAGTGTGTGAGTTGTTCTCTGTTAGAGTGTGAGTTGTTCTCTGTTAGAGTTGTTCTCTGTTAAGAGTGTGTTGTTCTGTTAGAGTGTGAGTTGTTCTCTGTTAGAGTGTGAGTTGTTCCCTGTTAGAGTGTGAGTTGTTCTCTGTTAGAGTGTAGAGTTGTTCTCTGTTAGAGAGTTGTGAGTTGTTGTTCTGTTAGAGTGTGAGTTGTTCTCTGTTAGAGTGTGAGTTGTTCCCTGTTAGAGTGTGTTGTTCTGTTAGAGTGTGAGTTGTTCTCTGTTAGAGTGTGAGTTGTTCTGTTAGAGTGTGAGTTGTTCTCTGTTAGAGTGTGAGTTGTGCTGTTAGAGTGTGAGTTGTTCTCTGTTAGGTGTGAGTTGTTCTCTGTTAGAGTGTGTTTCTCTGTTAGAGTGTGAGTTGTTTCTGTTAGAGAGTTGTTCTCTGTTGATGTGAGTTGTTCTCTGTTAGAGTGTGAGTTGTTCTCTGTTAGAGTGTGAGTTCTCTGTTCGAGTGAGTTGTCTGTTAGAGTGTGAGTTGTTCTCTGTTAGATGTGAGAGTTGAGTTGTTTTCTCTGTTAGAGTGTGAGTTGTTCTATGTTAGAGTGTGAGTTG
>NW_025752666.1:0-7500 GCF_021184085.1 Oncorhynchus gorbuscha
TAACATGGACACCATATAGGGGACAGAGTATCCTAACATGGACACCACATAGGGGACAGAGTTCCTAACATGGACACCATATAGGGGACAGAGATCCTAACATGGACACCACATAGGGGACAGAGTTCCTAACATGGACACCATATAGGGGACAGAGATCCTAACATGGACACCACATAGGGGACAGAGATCCTAACATGGACACCACATAGGGGACAGAGTTCCTAACATGGACACCATATAGGGGACAGAGATCCTAACATGGACACCACATAGGGGACAGAGATCCTAACATGGACACCATTATAGGGGACAGAGATCCTAACATGGACACCACATAGGGGACAGAGATCCTAACATGGACACCACATAGGGGACAGAGATCCTAACATGGACACCATATAGGGGACAGAGATCCTAACATGGACACCATATAGGGGACAGAGATCCTAACATGGACACCACATAGGGGACAGAGATCCTAACATGGACACCATATAGGGGACAGAGATCCTAACATGGACATCATATAGGGGACAGAGATCCTAACATGGACACCACATAGGGGACAGAGATCCTAACATGGACACCACATAGGGGACAGAGATCCTAACATGGACACCACATAGGGGACAGAGATCCTAACATGGACACCATATAGGGGACAGAGATCCTAACATGGACACCACATAGGGGACAGAGATCCTAACATGGACACCACATAGGGGACAGAGATCCTAACATGGACACCATATAGGGGACAGAGATCCTAACATGGACACCATATAGGGGACAGAGATCCTAACATGGACACCACATAGGGGACAGAGATCCTAACATGGACACCACATAGGGGACAGAGATCCTAACATGGACACCATATAGGGGACAGAGATCCTATATTCCTAATGAAGATGTTTACTGACTCATTTAGTTCCACAGGAAATGGCTGAAGATGGAGAAAGATGGAACTGTCTTGTCATGTTGAGTCTTGATGCCAAGTTCATAACTGATGATCTTTAAATAATATTATTTCATTTGACTTCCTCTTGTCTGAAGAGAAGCACTGTTTCCTCTCTCTCTCTCTCTCTCGTCTCTCTCTCTCTCTCTCTCTCTCTCTCTCTCTCTCTCTCTCTCTCTCTCTCTCTCTCTCTCTCTCTGTCTCTCCCTCTCTCTCTCTCTCTCTCTCTCTCTCTCTCTCTCTCTCTCTCTCTCTCTCTCTCATCACTCACACTCACACTCACACTCACACACACACACAGCCACTCGGCCTCGTTAGGCTGCAGGGCTACTCACACACCTGAGGCGCCTCGGCCTCGTTAGACTGCAACGCACCTGGGGAAATTTAAGGGGCTGCTTTAGTTCAGCACAGGGCACCTCCTGGCTAGACACCGGAGGCTGAGCTCGCACTAGGAGGCTGAGCTCGCACTAGGAGGCTGAGCTCGCACTAGGAGGCTGAGCTCTACAAACATTTTTTTGAAGCCCTGGACATTGTTCTCCACAGGAAGAAGTGACCAGACTACAAGTGAAGCTGGGTAGCAGCCCAGCTAGTTTTCTTTAAAGGCTAACGCTAGGTTCAGTTCAGGAGAGTGGGAGAGTTTTGTTATCAGTTAATGTTTGAGAACCAGCTTTGTGAACCTCTTATTTTGAATAAATATGCCAGTCTGGTTTAAGATGTGTCGGACTTCTGTTGTTATTCCTTCTCGATGACTTCCTCTCAGCAACACCTAGCGAGTCATTACACAAGTAACAAATCAGTGATTGACAAGGAAAAATAAACGCAAAATAAAAACGTCACATACAACAATACTACAAACAACTAACACATCCTGTTTCCTGTCCTGGCTGAAACCAAACTGAATCAAAAGAAGAAGAAGAAATGATGAGGAATTGAAAAATGGTTGAGAGGGATGAGGTAAAGGGATTGGCAAATAAGTCTGGCTGCACAACCAATTAGCAAACAGACTGCAAGTTGACAAATCATGAGACTAAACTGAATCAAAACAAGAAGAAACTACACTATGAAACGAAGATAAATGACACAAAATGATATTAAAAAGCTTTGGAATGAATTTTTGAGCAAAAGGAAAAACTCAGCTCCATCATTCATTGAATCAGATGGCTCATTCATCACTAAACTAACTGATATTGCCAACTACTTTAATGATTTTTTCATTTGCAAGATTAGCAAACTTGGACATGACATGCTGACACTAAACATCCATGTACACTACCGGAAAAAAGTTTTAGAAAACCTTCTCATTCAAGGGTTTATTTGACATGTTTACTGTTTTCTACATTGTAGAATAATAGTGAAGACATCAAAACTATGAAATAACACATATGGAATCATGTAGTAACCAAAAATTGTTAAAACAAATCAAAATATATTTTATATTTGAGATTCTTTAAATAGCCATCCTTTGCCTTGATGACATCTTTCCACACTCTTGGCATTTTCTCAACCAGCTTCACCTGGAATGCTTTTCCAATGGTCTTGAAGGAGTTCCCACATATGCTGAGCACTTGTTGGCTGCATTTCCTTCACTCTGTGGTCCAACTCATCCCAAACCATTTCAATTGGGTTGAGGTCAGGTGATTGTGGAGGCCATGTCATCTGATGCAGCACTCCATCACTCTCCTTCTTGGTCAAATAGCCCTTACACAGCATGGAGGTGTGTTGGGTCATTGTCCTGTTGAAAAACAAATTATAATCCCACTAAACTCAAACCAGATGGGATGGTGTATCGCTGCAGAATGTTAGGAACTCTGTCTCAAATGATACTCTGTACCCTATATGGTGTCCATGTTAGGAACTCTGTACCCTATATGGTGTCCATGTTAGGAACTCTGTACCCTATATGGTGTCCATGTTAGGATCTCTGTCCGAAATGATACTCTGTACCCTATATGGTGTCCATGTTAGGATCTCTGTCCCAAATGATACTCTGTACCCTATATGGTGTCCATGTTAGGAACTCTGTACCCTATATGGTGTCCATGTTAGGAACTCTGTCCCAAATGATACTCTGTACCCTATATGGTGTCCATGTTAGGAACTCTGTCCCAAATGATACTCTGTACCCTATATGGTGTCCATGTTAGGAACTCTGTACCCTATATGGTGTCCATGTTAGGAACTCTGTCCCAAATTATACTCTGTATCCTTGTTTTTGCGACTGCACTTGAAGAAACTTTCAAAGTTCTTTACATTTTCCGTATTGACTGACCTTCATGTCTTAAAGAAATTATGGACTGTCGTTTCTCTTTGCTTATTTGAGCTGTTATTTATATAACATTGACTTGGTATTTTACCAAATAGGGCTATCTCCCGTATACCACCCCTACCTGGTCACAACACAACTGATTGGATCCAACGCATTAAGAAGGCAAGAAATTCCACAAATTAACTTTTAACAAGGCACACCTGTTAATTGAAATGCATTCCAGGTGACTACCTCATGAAGCTGGTTGAGAGAATGCCAAGCTTGTGCAAAGCTGTCATCAAAGCAAAGGGGGGCTATTTGAAGAATCTAAAATCTAAAATATATTTTGATTTATTCAACACTTTTTTGGTTACTACCTGATTCCATATGTGTTATTTCATAGTTTTTATGTCTTCACTATTATTCTACGATGTAGAAAATAGTTAAAAAATTAAGAAAAACCCTTGAATGAGTAGGTGTTCTAAAACCTTTGAGTGGTCGTGTATATCTGGACAAATTACGAAAGACAGCATTGTAATTTTGAATCCCGTAAAGTGAGTGTTTGTAACGGCGTTCTTCGTTTGTAGAAAGAGAATCGGACCGAAATGCAGCGTGGTGGTTACTCATGTCTTTAATGAAAGAATAGTGATACATTAAAATAACTTAATAAATACAAAACAACAAACGGAACGTGAAAACGTATACAGCCTATCTGGTGAAGCTACACAGAGACAGGAACAATCACCCACAAAATACAAAGTGAAACCCAGGCTACCTAAATACGGTTCCCCATCAGAGACAACAAGAATCACCTGACTCTGATTGAGAACCGCCTCAGGCAGCCAAGCCTATACTAGACACACCCCTAATCAACCACAATCCCAATGCCTACAAAAAACCCAATACGACAACACAATAAACCCATGTCACACCCTGGTCTGAACAAATATTTAAAGAAAACACAAAATACTAAGACCAAGGCGTGACAGTGTTTGTCTATCATCATTGACAATCCTCTGAGTTCTGACAACTTGGATGAAAAATTACCGAGGATAATAGAGGACGATATTACAACATATTGAAATCGTTTGTTATTATTATTATTATTTTATTTTTTACCCCAATTGGTAGTTACAGTCTTGTCCCATCGCTGCAACTCCCTTACGGACTCAGGAGAGGCGAAGGTCGAAAGCCATGCATTCCCCAAACAAAATCAAATCAAATCAAATCAAATTTTATTTGTCACATACACATGGTTAGCAGATGTTAATGCGAGTGTAGCGAAATGCTTGTGCTTCTAGTTCCGACAATGCAGTGATAACCAACAAGTAATCTAACTAACAATTCCAAAACTACTGTCTTATACACAGTGTAAGGGGATAAGGAACATGTACATAAGGATATATGAATGAGTGATGGTACAGAGCAGCATACAGTAGATGGTATCGAGTACAGTATATACATATGAGATGAGTATGTAGACAAAGTAAACAAAGTGGCATAGTTAAAGTGGCTAGTGATACATGTGTTACATAAGGATGCAGTCGATGATGTAGAGTACAGTATATACATATGCATATGAGATGAATAATGTAGAGTAAGTAACATTATATAAGGTAGCATTGTTTAAAGTGGCTAGTGATATATTTACATCATTTCCCATCAATTCCCATTATTAAAATGGCTGGAGTTGGGTCAGTGTCAATGACAGTGTGTTGGCAGCAGCCACTCAGTGTTAGTGGTGGCTGTTTAACAGTCTGATGGCCTTGAGATAGAAGCTGTTTTTCAGTCTCTCGGTCCCAGCTTTGATGCACCTGTACTGACCTCGCCTTCTGGATGATAGCGGGGTGAACAGGCAGTGGTTCGGGTGGTTGATGTCCTTGATGATCTTTATGGCCTTCCTGTAACAACGGGTGGTGTAGGTGTCCTGGAGGGCAGGTAGTTTGCCCCCGGTGATGCGTTGTGCAGTCCTCACTACCCTCTGGAGAGCCTTACGGTTGAGGGCGGAGCAGTTGCCGTACCAGGCGGTGATACAGCCCGCCAGGATGCTCTCGATTGTGCATCTGTAGAAGTTTGTGAGTGCTTTTGGTGACAAGCCGAATTTCTTCAGCCTCCTGAGGTTGAATAGGCGCTGCTGCGCCTTCTTCACGACGCTGTCAGTGTGAGTGGACCAATTCAGTTTGTCTGTGATGTGTATGCCGAGGAACTTAAAACTAGCTACCCTCTCCACTACTGTTCCATCGATGTGGATAGGGGGGTGTTCCCTCTGCTGTTTCCTGACACAACCCTGACGACTGCTTCTTGACACACTGCTTGCTTAACCGAGAAGCCAGCCACACCAATGTGCTGGAGGAAACACCGTCCAACTGGCAACCGGAGTCAGCTTGCAGGTGCCCAGCCACGAGGAGTCGCTAGAATGCAAAAGGAAAAACCCTCCCTAAACCGGACGACGCTGGGCCAATTGTGCACCGTCTCATGGGTCTCCCGAACATGACAGGTTGAGACACAGCCTGGGATAGAACCAATGGTCTCTTGTGACGCCTCAAGCACTGCGATGCGGTGCCTTAGACCGCTGCTCCACTTGGGACGCCTCAAGCACTGCGATGCCTTAGACCGCTGCTCCACTTGGGAGGCCTCAAGCACTGCGATGCCTTAGACCGCTGCTCCACTTGGGAGGCCTCAAGCACTGCGATGCCTTAGACCGCTGCTCCACTTGGGAGGCCTCAAGCACTGCGATGCGATGCCTTAGACCGCTGCTCCACTTGGGAGGCCTCAAGCACTGCGATGCGATGCCTTAGACCGCTGCTCCACTTGGGAGGCCTCAAGCACTGCGATGCCTTAGACCGCTGCTCCACTTGGGAGGCCTCAAGCACTGCGATGCGATGCCTTAGACCGCTGCTCCACTTGGGAGGCCTCAAGCACTGCGATGCGGTGCCTTAGACCGCTGCTCCATTTGGGAGGCCTCAAGCACTGCGATGCGATGCCTTAGACCGCTGCTCCACTTGGGAGGCCTCAAGCACTGCGATGCGATGCCTTAGACCGCTGCTCCACTTGGGAGGCCTCAAGCACTGCGATGCGGTGCCTTAGACCGCTGCTCCACTTGGGAGGCCTCAAGCACTGCGATGCGGTGCCTTAGACCGCTGCTCCATTTGGGAGGCCTCAAGCACTGCGATGCGGTGCCTTAGACCGCTGCTCCATTTGGGAGGCCTCAAGCACTGCGATGCGGTGCCTTAGACCGCTGCTCCACTTGGGACGCCTCAAGCACTGCGATGCGATGCCTTAGACCGCTGCTCCACTTGGGAGGCCTCAAGCACTGCGATGCGGTGCCTTAGACCGCTGCTCCACTTGGGAGGCCTCAAGCACTGCGATGCGGTGCCTTAGACCGCTGCTCCATTTGGGAGGCCTCAAGCACTGCGATGCGGTGCCTTAGACCGCTGCTCCATTTGGGAGGCCTCAAGCACTGCGATGCGGTGCCTTAGACCGCTGCTCCACTTGGGACGCCTCAAGCACTGCGATGCGATGCCTTAGACCGCTGCTCCACTTGGGAGGCCTCAAGCACTGCGATGCCTTAGACCGCTGCTCCACTTGGGAGGCCTCAAGCACTGCGATGCCTTAGACCGCTGCTCCACTTGGGAGGCCTCAAGCACTGCGATGCCTTAGACCGCTGCTCCACTTGGGAGGCCTCAAGCACTGCGATGCCTTAGACCGCTGCTCCACTTGGGAGGCCTCAAGCACTGCGATGCGGTGCCTTAGACCGCTGCTCCATTTGGGAGGCCTCAAGCACTGCGATGCCTTAGACCGCTGCTCCACTTGGGAGGCCTCAAGCACTGCGATGCGGTGCCTTAGACCGCTGCTCCACTTGGGAGGCCTCAAGCACTGCGATGCGGTGCCTTAGACCGCTGCTCCACTTGGGACGCCCATTGGGATATTACTTTGACACTATATTGTATCATTTTGACAATATTATTTTTGCTCTAGTTGGTTGCACCAAAACGTCAGTATTTGTCACAACTTGTTCTCCATCTTTATAAATAGAAAAAAGGAAGTCATGTTGTTTTAAGCACTTATTTCCATGACTGATCAAAACTAATTTTCTCTTATCTCTCTGCAGCAGACAGTGAGAAATGTCTGGAACGGCGAATCACAATAAAATACCAGTATCAAATCGCAATATGTATAGATTTGTGAGAATAGCAATACATATTGTGATAATATCGTATCGTGAGGTATGCGTTGGTGTCTGAGATTAATTATTTGATTAAAACCAGAAGAGAAGAAACTCTGGTCAATCCTC
>NW_025752667.1:0-12132 GCF_021184085.1 Oncorhynchus gorbuscha
GGAATCAGGTGTGTTGTCTTTATGTAGTAGGATGAATCAGGTGTGTTGTCTTTATGAAGTAGGAGGAATCAGGTGTGTTGTCTTTATGTAGTAGGAGGAATCAGGTGTGTTGTCTTTATGTAGTAGGAGGAATCAGGTGTGTTGTCTTTATAAAGTAGGATGAATAAGGTGTGTTCTCTTTATGAAGTAGGATGAATCAGGTGTGTTCTCTTTATGAAGTAGGAAGAATCAGGTGTGTTGTCTTTATGAAGTAGGAGGAATCAGGTGTGTTCTCTTTATGAAATAGGAAGAATCAGGTGTGTTGTCTTTATGAAGTAGGAGGAATCAGGTGTGTTGTCTTTATGAAGTAGGAAGAATCAGGTGTGTTGTCTTTATGAAGTAGGAGGAATCAGGTGTGTTGTCTTTAGTAAGTAGGAGGAATCAGGTGTGTTGTCTTTAGTAAGTAGGAGGAATCAGGTGTGTTGTCTTTATGAAGTAGGAGGAATCAGGTGCGTTGTCTTTATGAAGTAGGAGGAATCAGGTGTGTTGTCTTTATGAAGTAGGAGGAATCAGGTGTGTTGTCTTTATGAAGTAGGAGGAATCAGGTGTGTTGTCTTTATGAAGTAGGAGGAATCAGGTGTGTTGTCTTTATGTAGTAGGAGGAATCAGGTGTGTTCTCTTTATGAAGTAGGATGAATCAGGTGTGTTCTCTTTATGAAGTAGGAAGAATCAGGTGTGTTCTCTTTATGAAGTAGGAAGAATCAGGTGTGTTGTCTTTAGAAAGTAGGAAGAATCAGGTGTGTTGTCTTTAGAAAGTAGGAGGAATCAGGTGTGTTGTCTTTAGGAAGTAGGAGGAATCAGGTGTGTTGTCTTTAGGAAGTAGGAGGAATCAGGTGTGTTGTCTTTAGGAAGTAGGAGGAATCAGGTGTGTTGTCTTTATGATTTCAAATCAAACACATTTTATTGGTCACATATTTAGCAGATGTTATTGCGGGTGTAGCGAATTGCTTGTGCAGTTGCAGGAGAAGAGTGAAGAGGAGCACTGTTGAAGCTAGGATTTCAGAGAGTAGTGTGTAGGCAGAGGTTATTTCAGAATGGATTTCATGCAGATTATAGCTAGAGTATAAAAAGCATGTTGACTCTGTCCAACACAGAGGTTGTCTGTCTGTAGGGCTAACAGCCATGAGTCAGGTTGATTTCAGAGTGGATTTGATTTCACAGAGGATGAGTGTAGTAGATTATAAATCCTGCTGAGTCTACACAGGGCAGGGTAACTATCCGTCTGTCTGTAGGGCTTACAGCCATGATACATGCAGAAGTGGATTTCAGACAGAGTAGAGTATAGGGTGTATTGAGTCTGTCTGTCTGTCGGGCTTACAGTTGTGGCTCTGGGACTTGGCCGGGTGGAAAAGAGCCAGCTGTTTCTCTACATGCTGCAACACCTTCAGAGAGTCCTGACCCAGAGAGGACTGATCCAGAGTAGACTGCAGCCGGTACACAGGCCGCACTGAGACGTATATGAGACAACAAACACTTGTCAGGCAGGAGAGGAGAGACAGGCCTCGCTACAACAAACTGTTGGACTCTGTATGAGCTTTCTACACGTTCAACAAGGTGAAGAAATGGCTGTTCAACTATATCAGTATGTTTCTTATATTGCTGCTTTAAATGAAGTTAAAAATGAAAAGGCAGCTTGTTAACATTTAAAACATCAGAACATCAATAGACAACACCAGACCCAGTACCCACCTCCAGCTGCACTGTTCTCTGACACAGGGAGGAGCGGACAACACCAGGCCAGTACCCCTCAGCTGCACTGTTCTCTGACACAGAGGGAGGAAGCGGACATCAATAGACAACACCAGACCCAGTACCCACCTCCAGCTGCACTGTTCTCTGACACAGAGGGAGGAGCGGACAACACCAGACCCAGTACCCACCTCCAGCTGCACTGTTCTCTGACACAGAGGGAGGAGCGGACAACACCAGACCCAGTACCCACCTCCAGCTGCACTGTTCTCTGACACAGAGGGAGGAGCGGACATCAATAGACAACACCAGACCCAGTACCCACCTCCAGCTGCACTGTTCTCTGACACAGAGGGAGGAGCGGACATCAATAGACAACACCAGACCCAGTACCCACCTCCAGCTGCACTGTTCTCTGACACAGAGGGAGGAGCGGACATCAATAGACAACACCAGACCCAGTACCCACCTCCAGCTGCACTGTTCTCTGACACAGAGGGAGGAGCGGACATCAATAGACAACACCAGACCCAGTACCCACCTCCAGCTGCACTGTTCTCTGACACAGAGGGAGGAGCGGACATCAATAGACAACACCAGACCCAGTACCCACCTCCAGCTGCACTGTTCTCTGACACAGAGGGGGGAGCGGACATCACCGTGGTGTCCACCAGGGAAGGGGGAGCGATGGGGACCATGGCCGGGACCCCAGGTACGTAGTAGGGTGGATAGACAGCGATCTGGGGGGACGAAGCCCTGCTCCTCAACCCCTTTCCTGCCTCGTACACTACATAGAGAGAGAACAGAGAGATAGAAGACACAGAAAGTACTGGAGGAGGAACATTCATCACTTCAGGTATTCCAGACTCCACAGGTAATACTGGAGGAGGAACATTCATCACTTCAGGTATTCCAGACTCCACAGGTAATACTTCAGGAATTCCAGACTCCACAGGTAATACTTCAGGTATTCCACACTCCACAGGTAATACTGGAGGAGGAACATTCATCACTTCAGGTATTCCAGACTCCACAGGTAATACTGGAGGAGGAACATTCATCACTTCAGGTATTCCAGACTCCACAGGTAATACTTCAGGAATTCCAGACTCCACAGGTAATACTTCAGGTATTCCACACTCCACAGGTAATACTGGAGATGGAACATTCATCACTTCAGGTATTCCACACTCCACAGGTAATACTTCAGGAATTCCAGACTCCACAGGTAATACTTCAGGTATTCCAGACTCCACAGGTAATACTGGAGGAGGAACATTCATCACTTCAGGTATTCCACTCCACAGGTAATACTTCAGGTATTCCACACTCCACAGGTAATACTGGAGGAGGAACATTCATCACTTCAGGTATTCCACTCCACAGGTAATACTTCAGGTATTCCACACTCCACAGGTAATACTGGAGGAGGAACATTCATCACTTCAGGTATTCCAGACTACACAGGTAATACTGGAGATGGAACATTCATCACTTCAGGTATTCCAGACTCCACAGGTAATACTGGAGATGGAACATTCATCACTTCAGGTATTCCAGACTACACAGGTAATACTGGAGATGGAACATTCATCACTTCAGGTATTCCAGACTCCACAGGTAATACTGGAGATGGAACATTCATCACTTCAGGTATTCCAGACTACACAGGTAATACTGGAGATGGAACATTCATCACTTCAGGTATTCCAGACTCCACAGGTAATACTGGAGATGGAACATTCATCACTTCAGGTATTCCAGACTACACAGGTAATACTGGAGATGGAACATTCATCACAGGTATTTCCATTATAATACTTCTGGTATTCCAGACTCCACAGGTAATACTGGAGATGGAACATTCATCACTTCAGGTATTCCAGACTCCACAGGTAATACTGGAGGAGGAACATTCATCACTTCAGGTATTCCAGACTACACAGGTAATACTGGAGATGGAACATTCATCACTTCAGGTATTCCAGACTCCACAGGTAATACTGGAGGAGGAACATTCATCACTTCAGGTATAATCCAGGTACACTCCACAGGTAATACTGGAGATGGAACATTCATCCTTCAGGTATTCCACACACTCACAGGTAATGCTGGAGGGGAACATTCATCACTTCAGGTATTCCACACTCACAGGTAATACTGAGGAGGAACATTCATCACTTCAGGTATTCCAGACTCCACAGGTAATACTTCAGGTATACTCCACAGGTAATACTGGAGATGGAACATTCATCACTTCAGGTATTCCAGACTACACAGGTAATACTGGAGGAGGAACATTCATCACTTCAGGTATTCCAGACTACACAGGTAATACTGAGGAGGAACAATACTTCAGGTATTCCACACTCCACAGGTAATACTGGAGGAGGAACATTCATCACAGGTTTCCAGACTACACAGGTAATATTCCAGACTACACAGGTAATACTGGAGGAGGAACATTCATCCTTCTCAGGTATTCCACACTCACATGTAATACTGGAGAGAGGAACATTCATCACTTCAGGTATTCCAGACTCCACAGGTAATACTGGAGATGGAACATTCATCACTTCAGGTATTCCACACTCCACAGGTAATACTGGAGGAGGAACATTCATCACTTCAGGTATTCCAGACTCCACAGGTAATACTGGAGGAGGAACATCATCACTTCAGGTATTCCAGACTACACAGGTAATACTTCAGGTATTCCAGACTCCACAGGTAATACTGGAGGAGGAACATTCATCACTTCAGGTATTCCAGACTCCACAGGTAATACTTCAGGTATTCCAGACTCCACAGGTAATACTGGAGATGGAACATTCATCACTTCAGGTATTCCAGACTCCACAGGTAATACTGGAGGAGCAACATTCATCACTTCAGGTATTCCAGACTACACAGGTAATACTGGAGGAGGAACATTCATCACTTCAGGTATTCCAGACTCCACAGGTAATACTGGAGGAGGAACATTCATCACTTCAGGTATTCCAGACTCCACAGGTAATACTTCAGGTATTCCAGACTACACAGGTAATACTGGAGATGGAACATTCATCACTTCAGGTATTCCACACTCCACAGGTAATACAGGTATTCCAGGGAGGAGGGAACATTCATCACTTCAGGTATTCCAGACTACACAGGTAATACTTCAGGTATTCCAGACTCCACAGGTAATACTGGAGGAGGAACATTCATCACTTCAGGTATTCCAGACTCCACAGGTAATACTTCAGGTATTCCAGACTCCACAGGTAATACTGGAGATGGAACATTCATCACTTCAGGTATTCCAGACTCCACAGGTAATACTGGAGGAGGAACATTCATCACTTCAGGTATTCCAGACTACACAGGTAATACTGGAGGAGGAACATTCATCACTTCAGGTATTCCACACTCCACATGTAATACTGGAGGAGGAACATTCATCACTTCAGATATTCCAGACTCCACAGGTAATACTTCAGGTATTCCAGACTCCACAGGTAATACTGGAGATGGAACATTCATCACTTCAGGTATTCCACACTCCACAGGTAATACTGGAGATGGAACATTCATCACTTCAGGTATTCCACACTCCACAGGTAATACTGGAGATGGAACATTCATTACTTCAGGTGTTCCAGACTACACAGGTAATACTGGAGGAGGAACATTCATCACTTCAGGTATTCCACACTCCACAGGTAATACTGGAGATGGAACATTCATCACTTCAAGTATTCCACACTCACAGGTAATACTGGAGATGGAACATTCATCACTTCAGGTATTCCACACTCCACAGGTAGTACTGGAGGGAGGAACATTCACTTCAGGTATTCCACACTCCACAGGTAATACTGGAGATGGAACATTCATCACTTCAGGTATTCCACACTCCACAGGTAAATGGAGGAGGAACATTCATCACTTCAGGTATTCCACACTCCACAGAGTAATACTGGAGATGGAACATTCATCACTTCAGGTATTCCACACTCCACAGGTAATACTGGGAGAGGAACATTCATCACTTCAGGTATTCCACACTCCTGAGTAATACTGGAGATGGAACATTCATCACTTCAGGTATTCCACACTCCACAGGTAATGGAGGAGGAACATTCATCACTTCAGGTATTCCACTCCACAGGTAATACTGGAGATGGAACATTCATCACTTCAGGTATTCCACACTCCACAGGTATACTGGAGGAGGAACATTCATCACTTCAGGTATTCCACACTCCACAGGCAATACTGGAGATGGAACATTCATCACTTCAGGTATTCCACACTCCACAGGTAATACTGGAGGGGAACATTCATCACTTCAGGTATTCCAGACTCCACAGGTAATACTGGAGGAGGAACATTCATCACTTCAGGTATTCCACACCCACAGGTAATACTGAGGAGGAACATTCATCACTTCCAGGTATTCCACACTACACAGGTAATACTGGAGGAGGAACATTGTCACTTCAGGCAGACTACACAGGTAATACTTCAGGTATTCCAGACTCCACAGGTAATACTGGAGGAGGAACATTCATCACTTCAGGTATTCCAGACCTACACAGGTAATACTGGAGGAGGAACATTCATCACTTCAGGTATTCCACCTCCACATGTAATACTGGAGGAGGAACATTCATCACTTCAGGTATTCCAGACTCCACAGGTAATACTGGAGATGGAACATTCATCACTTCAGGTGTTCCCACACTCACACAGGTAATACTGGAGGAGGAACATTCATCACTTCAGGTATTCCAGACACAGGTAATACTGGGAGAGGAACATTCATCACTTCAGGTATTCCAGACTACACAGGTAATACCAGGTATTCCAGACTCCACAGGTAATACTGGAGGAGGAACATTCATCACTTCAGGTATTCCAGACTCCACAGGTAATACTTCAGGTATTCCAGACTCCACAGGTAATACTGGAGATGGAACATTCATCGCTCAGGTATTCCAGACTCCACAGGTAATACTGAGGAGCAACATTCATCACTTCAGGTATTCCACACTCCACATGTAATACTGGAGGAGGAACATTCATCACTTCAGGTATTCCAGACTCCCACAGGTAATACTGGAGAGCAACATTCATCACTTCAGGTATTCCAGACTACACAGGTAATACTGGAGGAGGAACATTCATCACTTCAGGTATTCCACACCTACAGGTAATACTGGAGGAGGAACATTCATCACTTCAGGTATTCCAGACTACAGGTATTTCAGGTATTCCAGACTCCACAGGTAATACTGGAGGAGGAACATTCATCACTTCAGGTATTCCAGACTCACAGGTAATACTTCAGGTATTCCAGACTCCACAGGTAATACTGGAGATGGAACATTCATCACTTCAGGTATTCCAGACTCCACAGGTAATACTGGAGGAGGAACATTCATCACTTCAGGTATTCCAGACTACACAGGTAATACTGGAGGAGGAACATTCATCACTTCAGGTATTCCACACTCCACATGTAATACTGGAGGAGAACATTCATCACTTCAGGTATTCCAGACTCCACAGGTAATACTTCAGGTATTCCAGACTCCACAGGTAATACTGGAGATGGAACATTCATTACTTCAGGTGTTCCAGACTACACAGGTACATGGAGAGGAACATTCATCACTTCAGGTATTCCACACTCCACAGGTAATACTGGAGATGGAACATTCATCACGTCAGGTATTCCAAACTACACAGGTAATACTGGAGGAGGAACATTCATCACTTCACAGGTATTCCACACTCCACAGGTAATACTGGAGATGGAACATTCATCACTTCCAGGTATTCCACACTCCACAGGTAATACTGGAGGAGGAACATTCATCACTTCAGGTATTCCAGACTCCACAGGTATACTTCAGGTATTCCAGACTCCACAGGTAATACTGAGATAGAACATTCATCACCAGGTATTCCAGACTCACAGGTAATACTGGAGGAGGAACATTCATCACTTCAGGTATTCCAGACTACACAGGTAATACTGGAGGAGGAACATTCATCACTTCAGGTATTCCACACTCCACAGGTAATACTGGAGAGGAACATTCATCACTTCAGGTATTCCACACTCCACATGTAATACTGGAGGAGGAACATTCATCACTTCAGGTATTCCCAGACTCCACAGGTAATACTTCAGTATTCCAGACTCCACAGGTAATACTGGAGGAGGAACATTCATCACTTCAGGTATTCCACACTCCACAGGTAATACTGGAGGAGGAACATTCATCACTTCAGGTATTCCACACCCACAGGTAATACTGGAGGAACATTCATCACTTCAGGTATTCCACACTCCACATAATACTGGAGGAGGAACATTCATCACTTCAGGTATTCCACACTCCACAGGTAATACTTCAGGTATTCCAGACTCCACAGGTGCTACTTGAGATGGAACATTCATCACTTCAGGTATTCCACACTCCACAGGCAATACTGGAGGAGGAACATTCATCACTTCAGGTATTCCAGACTACAGGTAATACTGGAGGAGGAACATTCATCACTTCAGGTATTCCAGACTACCAGGTAATACCAGGTATTCCAGACTCCACAGGTAATACTGGAGGAACATCTCATCACTTCAGGTATTCCAGACTTCACGCGGGCCACAGGTAATACTTCAGGTATTCCAGACTCCACAGGTAATACTGGAGATGGAACATTCATCACCAGGTATTCCAGACTCCACAGGTAATACTGGAGAGGAACATTCATCACTTCAGGTATTCCAGACTACACAGGTAATACTGAGGAGGACATTCATCACTTCAGGTATTCCACACTCCACATGTAATACTGGAGGAGGAACATTCATCACTTCAGGTATTCCAGACTCACAGGTAATACCAGGTATTCCAGACTCCACAGGTAATACTGGAGATGGAACATTCATCACTTCAGGTACAGACTCCACAGGTAATACTTCAGGTATTCCAGACTCCACAGGTAATACTTCAGGTATTCCAGACTCCATTTACATTTACATTACATTACATTTAATCATTTGGCAGACGCTCTTATCCAGGCGACTTACAAATTGGTGCATTCACCTTATGACATCCAGTGGGACAGTCACTTAACAATAGTGCATCTAAAACTTAGGGGTGGGGTGAGAGGATTACTTATCCTATCCTAGGTATTCTTAAAGAGGTGGGGTTTCAGGTGTCTCCGGAAGGTGGTGATTGACTCCGCTGTCCTGGCGCCGTGAGGGAGTTTGTTCCACCATTGGGGGCCAGGGCAGCGAACAGTTTTGACTGGGCTGAGCTGGGAGCTGTACTTCCTCAGTGGTAGGGAGGCGAGCAGGCCAGAGGTGGATGAACGCAGTGCCCTTGTTTGGGTGTAGGGCCTGGAACAGAGCCTGGAGGTACCCTGAGGTGCGTTCCCCTCACAGCTCCGTAGGCAAGCACCATGGTCTTGTAAGCGGATGCGAGCTTCAACTGGAAGCCAGTGGGAGAGAACGGAGGAGCGGGGGTGACGTGAGAGAACTTGGGAAGGTTGAACACCAGACGGGCTGCGGCGTTCTGGATGAGATGAAGGGGTTTAATGGCACAGGCAGGGAGCCCAGCCAACAGCGAGTTGCAGTAATCCAGACAGGAGATGACAAAGTGCCTGGATTGGACCTGCGCCGCTTCCTGTGTGAGGCAGGGTCGTACTCTGCCGGATGTTGTAGAGCATGAACCTACAGGAACGGGCCACCTATGATGTTGGTGGAGAACGACAGGGTGTTGTCCAGGATCACGCCAAAGGTTCTTGGCGCTCTGGGAGGGAGGACACAATGGAGTTGTCAACCGTGATGGCGAGATCATGGAACGGGCAGTCCTTCCCGGAGGAAGAGCAGCCGTCTTGCCGAGGGGTTCAGCTTGAGGTGGTGATCCGTCATCCACACTGATATGTCTGCCAGACATGCAGAGATGCGGTTCGCCACCTGGTCATCAGAAGGGAAAAGAGAAGATTAATTGTGTGTCGTCTGCATAGCAATGATAAGAGACCATGTGAGGTTATAACAGAGCCAAGTGACTTGGTGTATAGCGAGAATAGGAGAGGGCCAAGAACAGAGCCCTGGGGGACACCAGTGGTGAGAGCGCGTGGTGAGGAGACAGATTCTCGCCACGCCACCTGGTAGGAGCGACCTGTCAGGTAGGACGCAATCCAGCGTGGGCCGCGCCGGAGATGCCCAACTCGGAGAGGGTGGAGAGGAGGATCTGATGGTTCACAGTATCGAAGGCAGCCGATAGATCTAGAAGGATGAGAGCAGAGGAGAGAGAGTTAGCTTTAGCAGTGCGGAGCGCCTCCGTGATACAGAGGAGAGCAGTCTCAGTTGAATGACTAGTCTTGAAACCTGACTGATTTGGATCAAGAAGGTCATTCAGAGAGAGATAGCGGGAGAGCTGGCCAAGGACGGCACGTTCAAGAGTTTTGGAGAGAAAAGAAAGAAGGGATACTGGTCTGTAATTGTTGACATCGGAGGGATCGAGTGTAGGTTTTTTCAGAAGGGGTGCAACTCTCGCTCTCTTGAAGACGGAAGGGACGTAGCCAGCGGTCAGGGATGAGTTGATGAGCGAGGTGAGGTAAGGGAGAAGGTCTCCGGAAATGGTCTGGAGAAGAGAGGAGGGGATAGGGTCAAGCGGGCAGGTTGTTGGGCGGCCGGCCGTCACAAGACGCGAGATTTCATCTGGAGAGAGAGGGGAGAAAGAGGTCAGAGCACAGGGTAGGGCAGTGTGAGCAGAACCGGCAGTGTGAGCAGAACCAGCGGTGTCGTTTGACTTAGCAAACGAGGATCGGATGTCGTCGACCTTCTTTTCAAAATGGTTGACGAAGTCATCTGCAGAGAGGGAGGAGGGGGGGGGGAGGGATTCAGGAGGGAGGAGAAGGTGGCAAAGAGCTTCCTAGGGTTAGAGGCAGATGCTTGGAATTTAGCGTGGTAGAAAGTGGCTTTAGCAGCAGAGACAGAGGAGGAAAATGTAGAGAGGAGGGAGTGAAAGGATGCCAGGTCCGCAGGGGAGGCGAGATTTTCCTCCATTTCGCTCGGCTGCTGAGACCCTGTTCTGTGAGCTCGCAATGAGTCATCGAGCCACGGAGCGGGAGGGAGGACCGAATGGCCCGGGAGGATAGGGACATAGAGAGTCAAAGGATTTAAGAGAGGGAGAGGAGGGTTGAGGAGGCAGAATCAGGAGATAGGTTGAGAAGGTTTGAGCGGAGGGAAGATGATAGGATGGAAGAGGAGAGAGAAGGGGGAGAGAGAGCGAAGGTTGGGACGGCGCGATACCATCCGAAAGTAGGGGCAGTGTTGGAGGTGTTGGATGAGAGCGAGAGGGAAAAGGATACAAGGCAGTGGTCGGAGACTTGGAGGAGCTGCAAATGAGGTTAGTGGAAGAACAGCATCTAGCAAAGATGAGGTCGAGCGCATTGCCTGCCTTGTGAGTAGGGGGGAAGAGAGGGTGAGGTCAAAAAGATGATAGATTTTGGAAAGAAGGAGCAGAGAGGAAAGAGTCAAAGGTAGACGGGGAGGTTAAAGTCACCCAGAACTGTGAGAGGTGAGCCGTCCTCAGGAAAGGAGCTTATCAAGGCATCAAGCTCATTGGATGAACTCTCCGAGGGAACCTGGAGGGCCATAAATGATAAGGATGTTAAGCTTGGAAAGGGCTAGTAACTGTGACAGCATGGAATTCAAAGGAGGCGATAGACAGATGGGTAAGGGGAGAAAGAGAATGACCACTTGGGAGAGATGAGGATCCCGGTGCCACCACCTCGCTGACCAGACGCCCGGTGTGCGAGAACACGTGGGCGGACGAAGAGAGAGCAGCAGTAGGAGTAGCAGTGTTGTCTGTGGTGATCCATGTTTCACAGCTAAGAAGTCGAGGGACTGGAGGGAGGCATGGGCTGAGATGAACTCTGCCTTGTTGACTGCAGATTGGCAGTTCCAGAGGCTACCGGAGACCTGAACTCCACGTGGGTCGGGCGCGCTGGGACCACCAGAGTAGGGTAAGCCGCGCCACGCGGTGAGGAGCGTTTGTATGGTCTGTGCAGAGAGGAGAGAACAGGGATAAACCCACACATAGTTGACAGGCTACAGAAGAGGCTACGTTAATGCAAAGGAGATTGAATGACAAGTGGACTACACGCCCTTCGAATGTTCAGAAAGTTAAGCTACGTAGCAAGAATCTCATTGACTAAAAATGATTAAAATGATACAGTACTGATGAAGTAGGCTAGCTGGGCAGTGGGTGCGTGGTTGACACTACACTAATCAAGTCGCTCCGCTGGAGTGGTAATAGTTTTCGGCAGTGCTGCTATTCGGGCTAGCTAGCTAGTAGTGTTGTTTACGTTACGCTGCGTTAAAAGAACGAC
>NW_025752668.1:5000-12130 GCF_021184085.1 Oncorhynchus gorbuscha
TTTCACTGTGCTATGTATATCATTTCACTGTGCTATGTATATCATTTCACTGTATATCATTTCACTGTGCTCTGTATATCATTTCACTGTGCTATGTATATCATTTCACTGTGCTATGTATATCATTTCACTGTGCTCTGTATATCATTTCACTGTGCTATGTATATCATTTCACTGTGCTATGTATATCATTTCACTGTGCTCTATATATCATTTCACTGTGCTATGTATATCATTTCACTGTGCTCTGTATATCATTTCACTGTGCTATGTATATCATTTCACTGTGCTATGTATATCATTTCACTGTGCTATGTATATCATTTCACTGTATATCATTTCACTGTGCTCTGTATATCATTTCACTGTGCTCTGTATATCATTTCACTGTGCTATGTATATCATTTCACTGTGCTATGTATATCATTTCACTGTGCTATGTATATCATTTCACTGTATATCATTTCACTGTGCTCTGTATATCATTTCACTGTGCTATGTATATCATTTCACTGTGCTATGTATATCATTTCACTGTGCTATGTATATCATTTCACTGTGCTATGTATATCATTTCACTGTGCTATGTATATCATTTCACTGTGCTCTGTATATCATTTCACTGTGCTATGTATATCATTTCACTGTGCTATGTATATCATTTCACTGTGCTATGTATATCATTTCACTGTGCTATGTATATCATTTCACTGTGCTCTATATATCATTTCACTGTGCTCTATATATCATTTCACTGTGCTATGTATATCATTTCACTGTGCTATGTATATCATTTCACTGTGCTCTATATATCATTTCACTGTATATCATTTCACTGTGCTCTGTATATCATTTCACTGTGCTCTATATATCATTTCACTGTATATCATTTCACTGTGCTCTATATATCATTTCACTGTATATCATTTCACTGTGCTCTATATATCATTTCACTGTATATCATTTCACTGTGCTCTATATATCATTTCACTGTATATCATTTCACTGTGCTCTGTATATCATTTCACTGTGCTCTGTATATCATTTCACTGTGCTCTATATATCATTTCACTGTATATCATTTCACTGTGCTCTGTATATCATTTCACTGTGCTCTATATATCATTTCACTGTATATCATTTCACTGTGCTCTGTATATCATTTCACTGTGCTCTATATATCATTTCACTGTATATCATTTCACTGTGCTCTGTATATCATTTCACTGTGCTCTATATATCATTTCACTGTATATCATTTCACTGTGCTCTGTATATCATTTCACTGTGCTCTATATATCATTTCACTGTGCTATGTATATCATTTCACTGTGCTATGTATATCATTTCACTGTGCTATGTATATCATTTCACTGTGCTCTATATATCATTTCACTGTGCTCTATATATCATTTCACTGTGCTATGTATATCATTTCACTGTGCTATGTATATCATTTCACTGTGCTCTATATATCATTTCACTGTATATCATTTCACTGTGCTCTGTATATCATTTCACTGTGCTCTATATATCATTTCACTGTATATCATTTCACTGTGCTCTATATATCATTTCACTGTATATCATTTCACTGTGCTCTATATATCATTTCACTGTATATCATTTCACTGTGCTCTATATATAATTTCACTGTATATCATTTCACTGTGCTCTATATATCATTTCACTGTATATCATTTCACTGTGCTCTGTATATCATTTCACTGTGCTCTGTATATCATTTCACTGTGCTCTATATATCATTTCACTGTATATCATTTCACTGTGCTCTGTATATCATTTCACTGTGCTCTGTATATCATTTCACTGTGCTCTATATATCATTTCACTGTATATCATTTCACTGTGCTCTGTATATCATTTCACTGTGCTCTATATATCATTTCACTGTATATCATTTCACTGTGCTCTATATATCATTTCACTGTATATCATTTCACTGTGCTCTATATATTATTTCACTGTATATCATTTCACTGTGCTCTGTATATCATTTCACTGTGCTCTGTATATCATTTCACTGTGCTCTATATATCATTTCACTGTGCTCTATATATCATTTCACTGTGCTCTATATATCATTTCACTGTATATCATTTCACTGTGCTCTGTATATCATTTCACTGTGCTCTATATATCATTTCACTGTGCTCTATATATCATTTCACTGTGCTCTATATATCATTTCACTGTATATCATTTCACTGTGCTCTGTATATCATTTCACTGTATATCATTTCACTGTGCTCTGTATATCATTTCACTGTGCTCTATATATTACATTTACATTTAAGTCATTTAGCAGACGCTCTTATCCAGAGCGACTTACAAATTGGTGCATTCATTTCACTGTGCTCTATATATCATTTCACTGTGCTCTGTATATCATTTCACTGTGCTCTATATATCATTTCACTGTATATCATTTCACTGTGCTCTGTATATCATTTCACTGTGCTCTATATATCATGTCACTGTGCTCTATATATCATTTCACTGTGCTCTGTATATCATTTCACTGTGCTCTGTATATCATGTCACTGTGCTCTATATATCATTTCACTGTGCTCTGTATATCATTTCACTGTGCTCTGTATATCATTTCACTGTGCTCTATATATCATTTCACTGTATATCATTTCACTGTGCTCTGTATATCATTTCACTGTGCTCTATATATCATTTCACTGTATATCATTTCACTGTGCTCTGTGTATCATTTCACTGTGCTCTATATATCATTTCACTGTGCTCTATATATCATTTCACTGTGCTCTGTGTATCATTTCACTGTGCTCTGTATATAACTACAGCTGGTTGGAGTAGCAGTGGGGAGACTCTGACCTGTAAACTAAGAATGTTCAGTCAGATGTGTTTTTAATGATTGACGGGACATAGTGTGATTCCTGTAAAAACCTAGAGAGGACCAAAAAAAACAATGCTGATTTAATAGAAAATTGTTTTTTTAAATGTGTAATAATGACAATTACAACAATACTGAATTAACACTTATTTGAACTTAATATAAAACATAAATAAAATCAATTTAGCCTCAAATAAATAATGAAACATGTTAATGCAAAAACAAAGTGTTGGAGAAGAAAGTAAAAGTGCAATATGTGCCATGTAAGAAAGCTAACGTTTCAGTTCCTTGCTCAGAACATGAGAACATGTGAAAGCTGGTGGTTCCTTTTAACATGAGTCTTCAATATTCCCAGGTAAGAAGTTTTAGGTCGTAGTTATTATAAGAATTATAGCAGGCGTCCCATCTAGACATCTAGAAAATGCAAATGCTCTACGCTAAATGCTAATAGCACTCGTTAAAACTCAAACGTTCATTAAAACACACATGCAGGGTACTGAATTAAAGGTACACTCGTTGTGAATCCTGCCAACAAGTCAGATTTTTAAAATGCTTTTCGGCGAAAGCATGAGAAGCTATTATCTGATAGCATGCAACACCCCAAAAGACCCGCAGGGGACGTAAACAAAATAATTAGCATAGTTGGCGCTACACAAAACGCACAAATAAAATATAAAACATTCATTACCTTTGACAATCTTCTTTGTTGGCACTCCTAGATGTCCCATAAACATCACTATTGGGTCTTTTTTTTCTCGATTAAATCGGTCCATATATAGCCTAGATATCGATCTATGAAGACTGTGTGATCAAGGAAAAAAACATCGTTTTTTAACGCAACGTCATTTTTTTAAATTAAAAAAGTCGACGATAAACTTTCACAAAACACTTCGAAATACTTTTGTAATGCAACTTATTAGTAAACGTTAATAATCAATCAAATTGATCACGAGGCGATGTATATTCTATAGCTGTACGTCTTGATATAATGTCCAGGTAAATCTCAACCAAAATATCCGGTCGGAGACCAGAAGAAAAGGGCTGTCTCTTATCCATTTGACCAAGAAACAAATCCTAGGCAAATGACAAGACTGTTAACATCGTGTGGAAGCTGTAGGTATTGCAACCTCGGCCCCATGTAATGTGGTTTCTATTCAACAATACATTCAAGTGGCGCATTGATATATTTTCCCATTTTCAGTGATCAGATTTTCCTGCTCTTTTCGATGAAACGCACGTTCTGTTATAGTCACAGCCGTGATTTAACCAGTTTTAGAAACGTCTGAGTGTTTTCTATCCACACATACTAATCATATGCATATACTATATTCCTGGCATGAGTAGCAGGGCGCTGAAATGTTGCGCGATTTTTAACAGAATGTTCGAAAAAGCAGGGGGTAGGATCAACAGGTTAACTGTAAGGTTGCAAGATTGGATCCCCCGAGCTGACAAGGTACAAATCTGTCATTCTGCCCCTGAACAGGGCAGTTAACCCACCGTTCCTAAATAAGAATGTGTTCTCAACTGACATTGTATTTACACAGAATTGAAGTGATGTCACAATGGAAAGTTCCAAGGCCGTCATTGAAAATAAGAATGTGTTCTTAACGGCCTCGTTTAAATAAAGGTTCATTAAAGGTGTACAAAAAAATAAAACATCGGCAAATCGGTGCCCAAAAATAGAGATTTCAGATTGTCATGAAATTGTTATTGTTATGAAAACTTGAAATCGGCCCTAAAATAAATCGGCTATTCCGATCCTCTAGTCTGTAGTGTAATTGTCATTCTGGTAAAAGTTGTAATGACTGGGTTAGGGAAAGCAGTACGTGTTCCATCCCTGGTTGTCTTGCTTTCTATCCTTCACCATCTCTCCCTCTCTCTCTTTTCCCCTCCCTCCCTCCCTCCCTCCCTCCCTCCCTCCCTCCCTCCCTCCCTCCCTCCCTCCCTCCCTCCCTCCCTCCCTCCCTCTCTCCCTCTCTCCCCCTCCCTCCCTCTCTCTCTCCCTCTCTCTCTCTCTCTCTCTCTCTCTCTCTCTCTCTCTCTCTCTCTCTCTCTCTCTCTCTCTCTCTCTCTCTCTCTCTCTCTCTCTCTCTCTCTCTCTCTCTCCCTCTCTCTCTCCCCCTCTCTCCCTCTCTCTTTTCCCATCCCACCCTCTCTCTCTCTTTTCCCCTCCCTCCGTCTCTCTCTCTCCCCATCCCTCTCTCTCCCCCTCTCTCCCCCTCTCCCTCTCTCTCTCTCTTTCCCATCCCTCCCTCTCTCTCTCTTTTCCCCTCCCTCCCTCAGTGTCTCTCTCTCCCCCTCTCTCTCTTTTTCCCATCCCATCCCTCCCTCTCTCTCTCTCTCTCTCTCTCTCTCTCTCTCTCTCTCTCTCTCTCTCTCCCTCTCTCTCTCTCTCCCTCCCCCTCTCTCTCTCCCCCCCCTCCCCCCTCCCTCCCCCTCTCCCTCTTTCTCTTTTCCCCTCCATCCATCATCTCTCTCTCCCCCCTCTCTCCCTCTCTCTCTCTCCCCCTCTCCCCCTCTCTCCCCCTCTCCCTCTCTCTTTTCCCCTCCCTCCCTCTCTCTCCCCCTCTCCCCCCTCCGTCTCTCTCTCTCTCCCCCTCTCCCTTTCTCTCTTTTCCCTCCCTGTCTCTCCCTCTCTCTCTCTCTCTCTCTCCCCCTTTCTCTCTCTCCTCTCTCTCTCCCTCCCTCTCTCTCTCTCCCTTTATCTCTTTTCCCCTCCCTCTCTCTCTCTATTTTCCCTCCTCTCACTCTCTCCTCTCTCTCTCACCTCCCCTCTCTCTCCCCCTCTCTCCCCTCTCTCTCCCTCCTCTCCCTCTTTCTCTTTTCCCCCCCTCATTCTCTCTCTCCCTCTCTCCCTCTCTCTCTCCCTCCCCTTCTCTCCCCCATCTCCCTCCCCCCCTCTCTCTCTCTCCCCCCCTCCCTCCTCCCTCTCTCTTTTCCCCCCCTCTCTCTCTCTCCCTTTCTCTCTCTCCCTCCCTGTCTCTCCTTCTCTCTCTCTCTCTCTCTCTCTCTCTCTCTCTCTCTCTCTCTCTCTCTCTCTCTCTCTCTCCCCTCTCTCTCTTTCTCTCTCTCCCATCCCTCCCCCTCTCTTCCTCCCATCCCTCCCTCCTCTTCCCATCCCTCCCTTTCTCTCTTTTCCCCCCCCCTCCCCCTCTCTCTTTCTCTCTCTCTCTCTCTCCCTCTCTCTCTCTCTCTCCCTCTCTCTCTCTCTCTCTCTCTCTCTCTCTCTCTCTCCCTCCCTCTCTCTCTCTCTCTCCCCCCTCCTCTCTCTTTCCCATCCCTCCGTCTCTCTCTCCCCCATCCCTCTCTCTCCCCCCTCTCCTCCCCCTCTCTCTTTCTTTTCCCATCCCTCACTCTCTCTCTCTTTTCCCCTCCCTCCCTCCGTGTCTCTCTCTCCCCCTCCCTCTCTCTTTTCCCATCCCTCCCTCTCTTTCTTTCCCTCCCTCTCCCCTCTCTCTCCCCCTCCCCTCTCTCTCTTTTCCCCTCCCTCCCTTTCTCCCTGCCATCCCTCCCCCTCTCTCTCTTTTCCCCCTCTCCCTTTCTCTCTCTCTCTGTCTCTCCCCTCTCTCTCTCTCTTTCTCTCTCCCCCTCTCTCTCTCTCTTTATCTCTTTCCCTCCTCTCTCTCTCTTTTTCCCCTCCCTCCCCCTCTCCTCTCTCCTCCCTCTCCCTCCTCTCCCTCCCCTCTCTCTCTCTCTCCCCCCTCTCTTCTCTCTCCTCTCTCCTCTCTCTCTTCCCCTTTATCTTTTCCCCTCCCTCCCTTTCTCTCTTCCCCTCCCCCCTCTCTCTCTCTTCTCTCCCCCTTTCTCTCTTCCCATCCCTCCCCCTCTCTCCCCCTCTCCTTTTCTTTTCCCCTCCCTCCATCTCTCTTTTCCCATCCCTCCCTCTCTTCTCTCCCCCTGTCCCTCCCTCTCTCCCCCCCTCTCCCTTCCTCTCTCTTTTCCCCTCCCCCTCTCTCTCTCTCTCTCCCCTTTCTCTTCCCATCCCTCCCTCCTCTCTCTCCCCCTCTCTCCTTTCTCTCTTTTCCCATCCTCCCCTCTCTCTTGCTGACATTACTGTCAGGCTTAGAGGGTGTCATCTCTTTGTTGATTCCCTGTCCCTCCCTCTCTCCCCCTCTCCCTCCCTCTCCCCCCTCTCCCTCTCTCTCTTTTCCCCCCCCTCTCTCTCTCTCTCTCTGACATTACTGTCAGGCTTAGAGGGTGTCATCGCTGTTTCTGTTGACTCTCTCCCTTCCCCCTCTCTCTT
>NW_025752669.1:0-12128 GCF_021184085.1 Oncorhynchus gorbuscha
GCGCTCTGGAGCAGGTTTTTACATTTTTACATTACATTTAAGTCATTTAGCAGACGGCTCTTATCCAGAGCGACTTACAAGTGGTGCATTCACCTTATGACATCCAGTGGAACAACCACTTTATTAGTGCATCTAAATATTTTAAGGGAGGGGGGTGAGAAGGATTTTTATCTATCTAGGTATTCCTTAAAGAGGTGGGGTTTCAGGTGTCTCTCCGGAAGGTGGTGATTGACTCAGCTGTCCTGGCGTCGTGAGGAGTTTGTTCCACCATTGGGGAGCCAGAGCGAACAGTTTTGACTGAGCTGAGCGGGAACTGTACTTCCTCAGTGGTAGGGAGCGAGCAGGCCAGGAAGAGGTGGACGGGCGCATTCTATGACTGGGTCAGGGGCCTGATCAGAGCCTGGAGGTACTGAGGTGCCGTTCCCCTCACAGCTCCGTAGGCAAGCACCATGGTCTTGTAGCGGATCGGCGACTTCAACTGGAAGCTGAGTGGAGAGAGCGGAGGAGCGGGGTGACGTGAGAGAACTTGGGAAGGTTGAACACTGGAACGGGCTGCGAGCGTTCTGGATGAGTTGTAGGGTTTAATGGCACAGGCAGGGAGCCCAGCCAACAGCGAGTGCAGTAATCCAGACGGGGGAGATGACAAGTGCCTGGATTAGGACCTGCGCCGCTTCCTGTGTGAGGCAGGAGTCGTACTCTGCGGATGTTGTAGAGCATGAACCTACAGGAACGGGCCACCGCCTTGATGTTAGTTGAGAACGACAGTTTGTTGTCCAGGATCACGCCAAGGTTCTTGGCGCTCTGGGAGGAGGACACAATGGAGTTGTCAACGTGATGGCGAGATCATCAGTGGAGGCAGGCCAGTCCTTCCCCGGGAGGAAGAGCAGCTCCGTCTTGCTGAAGTTCAGCTTGAGGTGGTGATCCGTCATCCCCACTGACCTATGTCTGCCAGACATGCTGAAGAGTGCGATTCGCCACCTGGTCATCAGAAGGGGGAAAGGAAGATTAATTGTGTCATCGTCATAGCAATGATAGGAGAGACCATGTGAGGTTATGACAGAGCCAAGTGACTTGGTGTATAGCGAGAATAGGAGAGGGCCTAGAACAGAGCCCTGGGGACACCAGTGGTGAGAGCGCGTGGTGAGGAGACAGATTCTCGCCACGCCACCTGGTAGGAGCGACCTGTCAGGTAGGGACGCAATCAAGCGTGGGCCGCGCCGAGATGCCCAACTCGAGGAGAGGGTGGAGAGGAGGATCTGATGGTTCACAGTATCGAAGGCAGCCGATAGGTCTAGAAGGATGAGAGCAGAGGAGAGAGAGTTAGCTTTAGCGGTGCGGAGGCGCCTCCGTGATACAGAGAAGAGCAGTCTCAGTTGAATGACTAGTCTTGAAACCTGACTGATTTGGATCAAGAAGGTCATTCTGAGAGAGATAGCGGGAGAGCTGACCAAGGACGGCACGTTCAAGAGTTTGGAGAGAAAAGAAAGAAGGATACTGGTCTGTAGTTGTTGACATCGGAGGGTCGAGTGTAGGTTTTTTCAGAAGGGGTGCAACTCTCGCTCTCTTGAAAGACGGAAGGGACGTAGCCAGCGGTCAGGGATAAGTTGATGAGCGAGGTGAGAGTAAGGGAGAAGGTCTCGGAAATGGTCTGGAGAAGAGAGGAGGATAGGGTCGAGCGGGCAGGTTGTTGGGCGGCCGGCCGTCACAAGACGCGAGATTTCATCTGGAGAGAGAGGGAGAAAGAGGTCAGAGCACAGGGTAGGGCAGTGTGAGCAGAACCAGCGGTGTTGTTTGACTTAGCAAACGAGGATCGGATGTCGTCGATCTTCTTTTCAAAATGGTTGACGAAGTCATCTGCAGAGAGGGAGGGGGGGAGGGGAGGAGGATTCAGGAGGGAGGAGAATGTGGCAAAGAGCTTCCTAGGGTTAGAGGCAGATGCTTGGAATTTAGAGTGGTAGAAAGTGGCTTTAGCAGCAGAGACAGAGGAGGAAAATGTAGAGAGAGGAGGGAGTGAAAGGATGCCAGGTCCGCAGGAGAGGCGGAGTTTTCCTCCATTTCCGCTCGGCCTTCCGGAGCCCTGTTCTGTGAGCTCGCATTGAGTCGTCAAGCCACGGAGCGGGAGGGGAGGACCGAGCCGGCCTGGAAGATAGGGGACATAGAGAGTCAAAGGATGCAGAAAGGGAGGAGAGGAGGGTTGAGGAGGCAGAATCAGGAGATAGGTTGGAGAAGGTTTGAGCAGAGGGAAGAGATGATAGGATGGAAGAGGAGAGAGTAGCGGGGGAGAGAGAGCGAAAGGTTGGGACGGCGCGATACCATCCAGTAGGGGCAGTGTGGGAAGTGTTGGATGAGAGCGAGAGGGGAAAAGGATACAAGGTAGTGGTCGGAGACTTGGAGGAGTTGCAATGAGGTTAGTGGAAGAACAGCATCTAGTAAAGATGAGGTCGGGCGTATTGCCTGCCTTGTGAGTAGGGGGAAGGTGAGAGGGTGAGGTCAAAGAGGAGAGGAGTGGAAAGAAGGAGGCAGAGAGGAATGAGTCAAAGGTAGACGTGGGGAGGTTAAAGTCGCCCAGAACTGTGAGAGGTGAGCCGTCCTCAGGAAAGGAGCTTATCAAGGCATCAAGCTCATTGATGAACTCTCGAGGGACCTGGAGGGCGATAAATGATAAGGATGTTAAGCTTGAAAGGGCTGGTAACTGTGACAGCATGAAATTCAAAGGAGGCGATAGACAGATGGGTAAGGGGGAAAAGAGAATGACCACATGGGAGAGATAAGGATCCCTATATGCCACCACCCCGCTGACCAGAAGCTCTCGGGGTGTGCGAGAACACGTGGGCGGACGAAGAGAGCAGTAGGAGTAGCAGTGTTATCTGTGGTGATCCATGTTTCTGTCAGTGCCAAGAAGTCGAGGACTGGAGGGAGGCATAGGCTGAGATGAACTCTGCCTTGTTGGCTGCAGATCGGCAGTTCCAGAGGCTACCGGAGACCTGGAACTCCCGTGGGTCGTGCGCGCTGGGACCACCAGATTAGGGTGGCAGCGGCCACGCGGTGTGGAAGCGTTTGTATGGTCTGTGCAGAGAGGAGAGAACAGGGATAGACAGACACATAGTTGACAGGCTACAGAAGAGGCTACGCTAATGCAAGGAGATTGGAATGACAAGTGGACTACACGTCTCGAATGTTCAGAAAGTTAAGCTTACGTAGCAAGAATCTTATTGACTAAAATTATTAAAAATGATACAGTACTGCTGAAGTAGGCTAGCTGGCAGTAGCTGCGTTGTTGACTTTGTAGGCTAGCTGACAGTGGCTGCGTTGTTGACACTACACTAATCAAGTCGTTCCGTTGAGTGTAGTAGTTTCTACAGTGCTGCTATTCGGGGGCTAGCTGGCTAGCTAGCAGTGTTGATTACGTTACGTTGCGTTAAAGAACGACAATAGCTGGCTAGCTAACCTAGAAAATCGCTCTAGACTACACAATTATCTTTGATACACAGACGGCTATGTAGCTAGCTATGTAGCTAGCTACGATCAAACAAATCAAACCGTTGTGCTGTAATGAAATGAAATGAAAAATGTGATACTACCTGTGGAGCGAAGCGGAATCGACCGGGTTGTTGAGTGCGGAAGTTCTATTCAGTAGACGTTGGCTAGCTGTTGGCTAGCTAGCAGTGTCTCCTCGTTAAGGACGACAAATAGCTGGCTAGCTAACCTCGGTAAATTAAGATAATCACTCTAAGACTACACGCTCTAAACTACACAATTATCTTGGATACGAAGACAGCAAAGACAACTATGTAGCTAGCTAACACTACACTAATCAAGTCGTTCAGTTGAGTGTAATAGTTTCTACAGTGCTGCTATTCGGTAGACGGTGGACGTTTGCTAGCTGGCTAGCTGCTGGGCAGATAGCAGTGTAAGACTACGTTAGGACAACGAAATCGATGTTGCAATAGAAGTGCTGACTGTTTCACTTTGTTGTCCTCTTTCTTTTCCTTTTTCTTCTCTGTCCTTCTTTTGTCCCTTATTTTGTCTTCCTTTCTTCTGTTAACTAGATATTTTTTTCATCAGGATCTCTCTGTACTTTGCTCCGTTCATTTTCTTTCAACCTGACTAGTCTCCCAGTCCCTGCCGTTGAAAAACATCCACACAGCATGATGTTTGCCTCCACCATGCTTCACATTGAGTTCTACAACAGCTAGCTATCCCCTTTTCCCATTTCCTCAGTGAAAGACCTGATTAGTAGAGTGCTGCAGAGATGGTTGTCCTACTGGAAGGTTCTCCTATCTCCACAGAGGAACTCAGAGTGACCGTGGGATCCTGGTCACCTCGCGGACCAATGCCCTTCTCCCCCGATTGCTCAGTATGGCGGGTGGCATCAGCTCTAGGAAAGTTCCATTTAAGAGTGATGGAGCCTGTGTTCTTGGGGACCTTCAATCACTGCAGGCCTCATTTGGCCTTCAACTTACATGATCTGTGCCTCGACACAATCCTGTTTCGAACTCTACAGACAATTCCTTCAAACTCACGGCTTGGTTTTTGCTCTGACATGCACTGTCAACAGTAAGACCTTATATAGATACTGTAGGTGTGTGCCTTTCCAAATCATGTACAGTCAATTTAGTTACCACATGTGGACTCCAATCAAGTTCTAGAAACATCTCAACGATGATCAATGGATACAGGATGCACCTGAGCTCAATTTCAAGTCTCACAGCAAAGGGTCTGAATACTTACTTGATACATAACATACACATTTGTTTATACAGTTGCACAAATGTCTAAAAACCTGTTTTCGCTTTGTCATTATGGGGTATTCTGTGTAGATTGATTAGGGAAAAAATAATTTAATCAATTTTAGAATAAGTGTTGTAATGTAACAAAATGTGGAAAAGTCAAGGGGTCTGAATACTTACCGAATGCACTGTATGTATTAAGCTATCGATAAACATCTGAGAAAGCTCAGTGAGGGAAAAGCCATGTTTTGTACAAAGAGACTCCAAGAATCTTTCCTCTCTGAGCTGTAAGGATTACACTCTGTACATTAGCAGCACTTGAGTCCTTGTACAGGTGATAAACCCCAAATGCTACCAGACCATGGCATTGAGTACTTGGGAAAATCAGAATGGGTAATTCATAATAGCATTGTATTTGGTTAAAAACATTCTCTAAGATGTAAAACTCAACTGGAGTTGTACATAAAGGGTGTGACCATTGAGCAAGTTGAGGAAGCTATACCCTTAGGTATAACGTTGGATGGTCAATTATCATGGTCAAGTCATATTGACAAATTAGTTGTGAAGATGTGGAGGGGTATGTCTATAAAAAGATGTTCTGCGTTTTTATTTACACAAAAATCAACTGTACTAGTTGTTCAGGCTCTGTTCTTGTCCAATATTGATTACTGTCCAGTAAAATGGTGAAGTGCAGCAACAGAAAATACCAAGCAACGCTGCATCTGGCTCAAACAGAGCAGCATGCCTTGCTGCATACAGAACTAACATCAACAACATGCATGTCAGTCTTTCTCGGTTGAGGTTTGACAAGAGATTATCATCTTCTCTTTTAGTTTTTATGAGAAATATTACTGTGATGAAAATTCCAGATTGTCTGCATAATTAAATAACATTCAGCTCAGACACACCCCACAAGACATGCCACCAGGGGTCTCTTCACAGTCCCCAAGTCCAAAATCAATTTACGGGAACACATGGGTGATTCTCAAGAAACTGGCACTTGACAAAATAATAGTTTTAAAAAAGAAACACATTTTCAACCATGATTCCTCTTGGATTACTAAGATTAGGATCTTTAGCTATTTAATTAATACTTATTGTTGTGTTTATTGAAAAAAAGATATAAACATAATTTGAATACATTTTTAAAATATTTCTCACTGATTGAAGAGGCCTGAGTTAAGCATAACACTGCAAACAAATATATTAAACATTTAATTATACACATTTATGTTGTAATTTATCTCATTACAGAAACACATAACCTTTTCTGAATCTAGTTTCTTTTGTCATAATTACTTGTGTATTCATGTTATGTTTATGTACACAAAGAACAAAAAAACTGCTATCAATTAAGTCAAATTATAAAATACCTAATTTATTTCAAGAGATCTTCCTACAATATAGTGCATTATGGTAATGAAAAGCAGCTTTGTGATGAAAATGCATGTTTTGGTAATGAGTGTTGCATAGAATTCTGCATTGGCTTGTCCTGGCCTCTATTAAATTCAGTAACCTAATACATCAAACTGTGTTATTTGTTAATCTCAAAGGTACTAACTATTTTAAATCAGGATCTTAATGCAATTGACTAAAATATATTTTAGCATAAATCCTCAATATATATAGTACGTGTATGTATTTTCAAATTTAAAGCTGCACCAAATGTATTTTTACATTTCTCAAGGTCTTTACAGGTAACATTGGTGTATTAAGACATGGATATGTGTTGTTCTAAGGTATTTTAGATCTATTTATACATTTAATGGCATCCAATATGCAAATAGAATAACACGATATGCTTCTAATCGATATGTGGGATATCAAACAACAGTACAGGTAAATGCTAAAACAAACAAGTACATGTAAAAATAAGGATATCCTCCTTTAAGTGGGGGTGTTGCTCTTTGCTGAAACACAAACTCAGATTGGCTTTAAGTCAATTAAATGGGTTTATACACGCATATTTTTTTGACAACTTCTACTTAATCAAATAACTGGTGTTTTACAAAAAAATCTATACAATAGTGGTCCTGGTAAAGATCTAAGTATCAGCACGACACACCATTGACTATACCACATTAGAATTAGCTTATTATATAACCGAGAAATTAAAAAGGTTCTCATTAACGGAAACAGACGAAAAGTTATATGGTAATGAGAAGGGCTTTAGCTCAATCTGCAAGTAATAGGAGACAGCTATCACGAGTCAGCGAACAATTGAACAAGTCACTACTTGTAGAGGGAAATAACTGGAGAAGCGGCCACAGACTGCAGGTCGCGGGTAGGCGCAGGCCGTAGTCGACAGAGACACCTGCTCACACGCAGCATCTGATGAAGGCAAAAAACACGACAGGACAGGGCGATACACAATCACAGCAAAAACACGACAGGACAGGGCGAAACGCAATCACAGCATGGTGAATACAATACAAGGAACCGACGGGACAGGAACGGATCACAAAGGAATAAATAGGGACTCTAATCAGGGAAAGGATCGGGAACAGGTGTGGGAAGACTAAATGATGATTAGGGGAATAGGAACAGCTGGGAGCAGGAACGGAACGATAGAGAGAAAGAGAGCGAGAGAGTGAGAGAGGGAGGGGGAGAGAGAGGGATAGAAGGAGGGAAAGAACCAAATAAGACCAGCAGAGGGAAACGAATAGCATGGGGAGCACAGGGACAAGACATGATAATAAATGACAAACATGACAGTACCCCCACTCACCGAGCGCCTCCTGGCGCACTCGAGGAGGAATCCTGGCGGCAACGGAGGAAATCATCGATGAGTGAACGGTCCAGCACGTCCCGAGACGGAACCCAACTCCTCTCCTCAGGACCGTAACCCTCCCAATCCACTAGGTATTGGTGACCCCGTCCCGAGAACGCATGTCCATGATCTTATGTACCTTGTAAATAGGTGCGCTCTCGACAAGGACGGGAGGGGGGAGGGAAGACGAACGGGGGTGCGAAGAAAGGGCTTAACACAGGAGACATGGAAGACAGGATGACGCGACGAAGATGTCGCGGAAGAAGCAGTCGCACAGCGACAGGATTGACGACCTGGGAGACACGGAACGGACCAATGAACCGCGGAGTCAACTTACGAGAAGCTGTCGTAAGAGGAAGGTTGCGAGTGGAAAGCCACACTCTCTGGCCGCAACAATACCTTGGACTCTTAATCCTGCGTTTATTGGCGGCTCTCACCGTCTGTGCCCTGTAACGGCAAAGTGCAGACCTCACCCTCCTCCAGGTGCGCTCACAACGTTGGACAAACGCTTGAGCGGAGGGAACGCTGGACTCGGCAAGCTGGGATGAGAACAGAGGAGGCTGGTAACCCAGACTACTCTGAAACGGAGATAACCCGGTAGCAGACGAAGGAAGCGAATTGTGAGCGTATTCTGCCCAGGGGAGCTGTTCTGCCCAAGACGCAGGGTTTCTGAAAGAAAGGCTGCGTAGTATGCGACCAATCGTCTGATTGGCCCTCTCTGCTTGACCGTTAGACTGGGGATGAAACCCGGAAGAGAGACTGACGGACGCACCAATCAAACGACAGAACTCCCTCCAAAACTGTGACGTGAATTGCGGGCCTCTGTCTGAAACGGCGTCTAACGGGAGGCCATGAATTCTGAATACATTCTCAATAATGATTTGTGCCGTCTCCTTAGCGGAAGGAAGTTTAGCGAGGGGAATGAAATGTGCCGCCTTAGAGAACCTATCGACAACCGTCAGAATCACAGTCTTCCCCGCAGACAAAGGCAGACCGGTAATGAAGTCTAAGGCAATGTGAGACCATGGTCGAGAAGGAATGGGGAGCGGTCTGAGACGACCGGCAGGGAGAGTTACCCGACTTAGTCTGCGCGCAGTCCGAACAAGCAGCCACGAAACGGCGCGTGTCACGCTCCTGAGTCGGCCACCAAAAGCGCTGGCGAATAGACGCAAGAGTGCCTCGAACACCGGGATGACCAGCTAACTTGGCAGAGTGAGCCCACTGAAGAACAGCCAGACGAGTGGAAACAGGAACGAAAAGGAGGTTACTAGGACAAGCGCGGCGACGCAGTGTGCGTGAGTGCTTGCTTAACCTGTCTTTCAATTCCCAGACTGTTAACCCGACAACACGCCCATAAGGAAGAATCCCCTCGGGATCAGTAGAAGCCACAGAAGAACTAAACAGACGGGATAAGGCATCAGGCTTGGTGTTCTTGCTACCCGGACGGTAAGAAATCACAAACTCGAAACGAGCGAAAAACAACGCCCTTGAGCTTGACGGGCATTAAGTCGTTTGGCAGAACGGATGTACTCAAGGTTCTTATGGTCTGTCCAAACGACAAAGGAACGGTCGCCCCCTCCAACCACTGTCGCCATTCGCCTAGGGCTAAGCGGATGGCGAGCAGTTCACGATTACCCACATCATAGTTGCGCTCAGATGGCGACAGGCGATGAGAAAAATAAGCGCAAGGATGAACCTTATCGTCAGACTGGAAGCGCTGGGATAGGATGGCTCCCACGCCTACCTCTGAAGCGTCAACCTCGACAATGAATTGTCTAGTGACGTCAGGAGTAACGAGGATAGGAGCGGACGTAAAACGTTCTTTTAGAAGATCAAAAGCTCCCTGGGCGGAACCGGACCACTTAAAACACGTCTTGACAGAAGTAAGAGCTGTGAGAGGGGCAGCAACTTGACCGAAATTACGAATGAAACGCCGATAGAAATTAGCGAAACCTAAAAAGCGCTGCAACTCGACACGTGACCTTGGAACGGGCCAATCACTGACAGCTTGGACCTTAGCGGAATCCATCTGAATGCCTTCAGCGGAAATAACGGAACCGAGAAAAGTAACGGAGGAGACATGAAAAGAGCACTTCTCAGCCTTTACGTAGAGACAATTCTCTAAAGGCGCTGTAGAACACGTCGAACGTGCTGAACATGAATCTCGAGTGACGGAGAAAAAATCAGGATATCGTCAAGATAGACAAAAACAAAAATGTTCAGCATGTCTCTCAGAACATCATTAACTAATGCCTGAAAAACAGCTGGCGCATTGGCGAGACCGAGCGGCAGAACCCGGTACTCAAAATGCCCTAACGGAGTGTTAAACGCCGTTTTCCACTCGTCCCCCTCTCTGATGCGCACGAGATGGTAAGCGTTACGAAGGTCCAACTTAGTAAAGCACCTGGCTCCCTGCAGAATCTCGAAGGCTGATGACATAAGGGAAGCGGATAACGATTCTTAACCGTTATGTCATTCAGCCCTCGATAATCCACGCAGGGGCGCAGAGTACCGTCCTTCTTTTAACAAAAAAGAACCCCGCCCCGGCCGGAGAAGAAGAAGGCACTATGGTACCGGCGTCAAGAGACACAGACAAATAATCCTCGAGAGCCTTACGTTCGGGAGCCGACAGAGAGTATAGTCTACCTCGAGGAGGAGTGGTCCCCGGAAGGAGATCAATACTACAATCATACGACCGGTGAGGAGGAAGGGAGTTGGCTCGGGACCGACTGAAGACCGTGCGCAGATCATGATATTCCTCCGGCACTCCTGTCAAATCGCCAGGTTCCTCCTGAGAAGTAGGGACAGAAGAAACGGGAGGGATGGCAGACATTAAACACTTCACATGACAAGAAACGTTCCAGGATAGGATAGAATTACTAGACCAATTAATAGAAGGATTATGACATACAAGCCAGGGATGACCCAAAACAACAGGTGTAAACGGTGAACGGAAAATCAAAAAAGAAATAGTCTCACTGTGGTTACCAGATACTGTGAGAGTTAAAGGTAGTGTCTCAAATTTGATACTGGGAAGATGACTACCATCTAAGGCAAACATGGGCGTAGGCCTGTCTAACGGTCTGAAAGGAATGTTATGTTTCCGAGCCCATGCTTCGTCCATGAAACAACCCTCAGCCCCAGAGTCAATCAAAGCACTGCATGTAGCACCCGAACCGGTCCAGCGTAGATGGACCGACATAGTAGTACAAGATCTAGATGAAGGGACCTGAGTAGTAGCGCTCACCAGTAGCCCTCCGCTTACTGATGGGCTCTGGCCTCTTACTGGACATGAATTAACAAAATGTCCAGCAACTCCGCAATAGAGGCACAGGCGGTTGGTGATCCTCCATTCCCTCTCCTTATTCGAGATGCGAATCCCTCCCAGCTGCATGGGCTCAGTCTCAAAGCCAGAGGAGGAGATGGTTGCGATGCGGAGCAGGGAAACACCGTTGATGCGAGCTCTCTTCCACGAGCCCGGTGACGAAGATCTACCCGTCGTTCTATGCGGATGGCGAGAGCAATCAAAGAATCCACATCTGATGGAACCTCCGGGAGAGAATCTCATCCTTAACCACTGCGTGGAGTCCCTCCAGAAAACGAGCGAGCAGCGCCGGCTCGTTCCACTCACTAGAGGCAGCAAGAGTGCGAAACTCAATAGAATAATCCGTTATGGACCGTTCACCTTGGCATAAGGAAGCCAGGGCCCTAGAAGCCTCCCTACCAAAAACTGAACGGTCAAAAACCGAATCATCTCCTCTTTAAAGTTCTGGAATTTGTTAGAGCAATCAGCCCTTGCCTCCCAGATAGCTGTGCCCCATTCTCGAGCCCGGCCAGTAAGGAGTGAAATGACGTAAGCAACCCGAGCTCTCTCTCTAGAGTATGTGTTGGGTTGGAGAGAGAACACAATCTCACACTGCGTGAGAAAGGAGCGACACTCAGTGGGCTGCCCGGAGTAGCAAGGTGGGTTATTAACCCTAGGTTCTGGAGGCTCGGCAGGCCAGGAAGTAACAGGTGGCACGAGACGTAGACTCTGGAACTGTCCAGAGAGGTCGGAAACCTGAGCGGCCAGGTTCTCCACGGCATGGCGAGCAGCAGACAATTCCTGCTCGTGTCTGCCGAGCATGGCTCCTTGGATCCTGACGGCAGTGTAACGAGCGTCTGTAGTCGCTGGGTCCATTCCTTGGTCGGTTCCTTCTGTCATGCAGGTGAAAGAGGACCCAAAAGCGACTTAACAGAAACAGAGTTTATTTAAGTCCAAACAGGGAATAACAGAAATCCTCTAGACTTGTAGAGGGAAATAACTGGAGAAGCGGCCACAGACTGCAGGTCGCTTCGGGTAGGCGCAGGCCGTAGTCGACAGAGACACCTGCTCACACGCAGCATCTGATGAAGGCAAAAAACACGACAGGACAGGGCGATACACAATCACAGCAAAAACACGACAGGACAGGGCGAAACGCAATCACAGCATGGTGAATACAATACAAGGAACCGACGGGACAGGAACGGATCACAAAGGAATAAATAGGGACTCTAATCAGGGGAAAGGATCGGGAACAGGTGTGGGAAGACTAAATGATGATTAGGGGAATAGGAACAGCTGGGAGCAGGAGCGGAACGATAGA
>NW_025752670.1:0-12127 GCF_021184085.1 Oncorhynchus gorbuscha
ATCTATACTATAACCTCTGTTGGGGTGAGGGGTCTCTAATCTATGGTCCTGAAGCTGACAGACGTCATTTCCGGTCACAACTTGCAGGCTTGTTTTCAAATTGCTGTGCGTTTTGTTGCCAACCTATTTTGCTACCTGACAACTTTACGGGTTTCACTTTTTTAATTACCGTTCATATATTTATTTTTTCCTCGACTTTTTCACTCCGGACGCTTTATCTGGACACGATTCGTCAGGACCTCCAACAGCCGAAGCTAAGTAGTAACATTAACATGATGCCTTCTAATTGCAGCCGCTGTGCTCGCCTTACGGCGAGGATAGCTGTACTGCAAGCCCAGCTTCAGACGCAATCGTTAGGCAAGGGTAATTTCAGTGTAGGAAAGGATGAAACAGCGTCTGTGCCACCAGTAAGTACAGATAGTAGTATAAATCCCTGGCACAGTCCCCGCAGCCGGACAACTTTCTCACGGTTTCTGGTAGGAAATGCTGTAGGAACGCTCAACCGGTGTCGCTCATTCAGCAGACAGAAACTTTCAACCGGTTCTCCCCATTAAGCAGCGGGTCGGTGTCAGAGGCCGAGTCTTCTCTGGTCTCTACTCCTCCCGTTACGGGGTCTGAGACGCCGAAGACTTCCCACCATTAGCTCTGACAAATTGAAAACTCTAGTCATTGGCGACTCCATTACCCGCAGTATTAGACTTAAAGCGAATCATCCAGCGATCATACACTGTTTACCCGGGGCAGGGCTACCGACGTTAAGGCTAATCTGAAGATGGTGCTGGCTAAAGCTAAAACTGGCGAGTGTAGAGAGTATAGAGATATTGTTATCCACGTCGGCACCAACGATGTTAGGATGAAACAGTCAGAGATCACCAAGCGCAACATAGCTTCTGCGTGCATATCAGCTAGAAAGATGTGTCGGCATCGAGTAATTGTCTCTGGCCCTCCCAGTTAGGGGAGTGATGAGCTCTACAGCAGAGTCTCACAACTCAATCGCTGGTTGAAAACTGTTTTCTGCCCCTCCCAAAAGATAGAATTTGTAGATAATTGGCCCTCTTTCTGGGACTCGCCCACAAACAGGACCAAGCCTGACCTGCTGAGGAGTGACGGACTCCATCCTAGCTGGAGGGGTGCTCTCATCTTATCTGCCAACATAGACAGGGCTCTAACTCCTCTAGCTCCACAATGAAATAGGGTGCAGGCCAGGCAGCAGGCTATTAGCCAGCCTGCCAGCATAGTGGAGTCTGCCACTAGCATAGTTAGTGTAGTCAGCTTAGCTATCACCATTGAGACCGTGTCTGTGCCTCGACCTGGGTTGGGCAAAACTAAACATGGCGGTGTTTGCCTTAGCAACTCACTAGGATAAAGACCACCTCCATTCCTGTCATTACTGAAAGAGATCATGATACCTCACATCTCAAAATAGGGCTACTTAATGTTAGATCCCTTACTTCAAAGGCAATTATAGTCAATGAACTAATCACTGATCATAATCTTGATGTGATTGGCCTGACTGAAACATGGCTTAAGCCTGATGAATTTACTGTGTTAAATGAGGCCTCACCTCCTGGCTACACTAGTGACCATATCCCCGTGCATCCCGCAAAGGCGGAGGTGTTGCTAACATTTACGATAGCAAATTTCAATTTACAAAAAGAAAATGGCGTTTTGTCTTTTGAGCTTCTAGTCATGAAATCTATGCAGCCTACTCAATCACTTTTATAGCTACTGTTTACAGGCCTCCTGGGCCATATACAGCGTTTCTCACTGAGTTCCTGAATTCCTATCAGACCTTGTAGTCATTGCAGATAATATTCTAATCTTTGGTGACTTTAATATTCACATGGAAAAGTCCACAGACCCACTCCAAAAGGCTTTTGGAGCCATCATCGACTCAGTGGGTTTTGTCCAACATGTCTCTGGACCCACTCACTCTCACAGTCATACGCTGGACCTAGTTTTGTCCCATGGAATAAATGTTGTGGATCTTAATGTTTTTCCTCATAATCCTGGACTATCAGACCACCATTTTATTACGTTTGCAATTGCAACAAATAATCTGCTCAGACCCCAACCAAGGAACATCAAAAGTCGTGCTATAAATTCACAGACAACACAAAGATTCCTTGATGCCCTTCCAGACTCCTCTGCCTACCCAAGGACGCCAGAGGACAAAAATCCGTTAACCACCTAACTGAGGATCTCAATTTAACCTTGCGCAATACCCTAGATGCAGTTGCACCCCTAAAAACTAAAAAAATGTCTCATAAGAAACTAGCTCCATGGTACACAGAAAATACCCGAGCTCTGAAGCAAGCTTCCAGAAAATTGAACGGAAATGGCGCCACACCAAACTGGAAGTCTTCCGACTAGCTTGGAAGGATGGTACCGTGCAGTACCGAAGAGCCCTTACTGCTGCTCGATCGTCCTATTTTTCTAACTTAATTGAGGAAAATAAGAACAATCCGAAATTCCTTTTTGATACTGTGGCAAAGCTAACTAAAAAGCAGCATTCCCCAAGAGAGGATGACTTGCACTTTAGCAGTGATAAATTCATGAACTTCTTTGAGGAAAAGATTATGATTATTAGAAAGCAAATTACGGACTCCTCTTTAAACCTGCGTATTCCTCCAAACCTCAGTTGTCCTGAGTCTGCACAACTCTGCCAGGACCTAGGATCAAGAGAGACGCTCAAGTGTTTTAGTACTATATCTCTTGACACAATGATGAAAATAATCATGGCCTCTAAACCTTCAAGCTGTATACTGGACCCTATTCCAACTAAACTACTGAAAGAGCTGCTTCCTGTGCTTGGCCCTCCTATGTTGAACATAATAAACGGCTCTCTATCCACTGGATGTGTACCAAACTCACTAAAAGTGGCAGTAATAAAGCCTCTCTTGAAAAAGCCAAACCTTGACCCAGAAAATATAAAAACTATCGGCCTATATCAAATCTTCCATTCCTCTCAAAGATTTTAGAGAAGGCTGTTGCGCAGCAACTCACTGCCTTCCTGAAGACAAACAATGTATACGAAATGCTTCAGTCTGGTTTTAGACCCCATCATAGCACTGAGACGGCACTTGTGAAGGTGGTAAATGACATTTTGATGGCATTGGACCGAGGCTCTGCATCTGTCCTCGTGTTCTAGACCTTAGTGCTGCTTTTGATACCATCGATCACCACATTCTTTTGGAGAGATTGGAAACCCAAATTGGTCTACACGGACATGTTCTGGCCTGGTTTAGGTCTTATCTGTCGGAAAGATATCAGTTTGTCTCTGTGAATGGTTTGTCCTCTGACAAATCAACTGTACATTTCGGTGTTCCTCAAGGTTCTGTTTTAGGACCACTATTGTTTTCACTATATATTTTACCTCTTGGGGATGTTATTCGAAAACATAATGTAAACTTTCACTGCTATGCGGATGACACACAGCTGTACATTTCAATGAAACACGGTGAAGCACCAAAATTGCCCTCGCTAGAAGCATGTGTTTCAGACATAAGGAAGTGGATGGCTGCAAACTTTCTACTATTAAACTCGGACAAAACAGAGATGCTTGTTCTAGGTCCCAAGAAACAAAGAGATCTTCTGTTGAATCTGACAATTAATCTTAATGGTTGTACAGTCGTCTCACATAAAACTGTGAAGGACCTCGGCGTTACTCTGGACCCTGATCTCTCTTTTGAAGAACATATCAAGACCATTTCGAGGACAGCTTTTTTCCATCTACGTAACATTGCAAAAATCAGAAACTTTCTGTCCAAAAATGATGCAGAAAAATTAATCCATGCTTTTGTCACTTCTAGGTTAGACTACTGCAATGCTCTATTTTCCGGCTACCCGGATAAAGCACTAAATAAACTTCAGTTAGTGCTAAATACGGCTGCTAGAATCCTGACTAGAACCAAAAAATTTGATCATATTACTCCAGTGCTAGCCTCTCTACACTGGCTTCCTGTCAAAGCAAGGGCTGATTTCAAGGTTTTACTGCTAACCTACAAAGCATTACATGGGCTTGCTCCTACCTACCTCTCTGATTTGGTCCTGCCGTACATACCTATACGTACGCTACGGTCACAAGACGCAGGCCTCCTAATTGTCCCTAGAATTTCTAAGCAAACAGCTGGAGGCAGGGCTTTCTCATATAGAGCTCCATTTTTATGGAACGGTCTGCCTACCCATGTCAGAGACGCAAACTCGGTCTCAACCTTTAAGTCTTTACTGAAGACTCATCTCTTCAGTGGGTCATATGATTGAGTGTAGTCTGGCCCAGGAGTGGGAAGGTGAACGGAAAGGCTCTGGAGCAACGAACCGCCCTTGCTGTCTCTGCCTGGCCGGTTCCCCTTTTCCACTGGGATTCTCTGCCTCTAACCCTGTTACGGGGCTGAGTCACTGGCTTGCTGGGGCTCTCTCGTGCCGTCCCTGGGGGGGGTGCGTCACCTGGGTGGGTTGATTCACTGTTGTGGTCGGCCTGTCTGGGTTTCCCCCCTTTGGGTTGTACCGTGTCGGAGATCTTTGTGGGCTATACTCGGCCTTGTCTCAGGATGGTAAGTTGGTGGTTGTAGATTTCCCTCTAGTGGTGTGGGGGCTGTGCTTTGGCAAAGTGGGTGGGGTTATATCCTTCCTGTTTGGCCCTGTCCGGGGTGTCCTCGGATGGGGCCACAGTGTCTCCTGACCCCTCCTGTCTCAGCCTCCAGTATTTATGCTGCAGTAGTTTATGTGTCGGGGGCTAGGGTCAGTTTGTTTATCTGGAGTACTTCTCCTGTCCTATTCGGTGTCCTGTGTAAATCTAAGTGTGCGTTCTCTAATTCTCTCCTTCTCTCCTTCTTTCTCTCTCGGAGGACCTGAGCCCTAGAACCATGCCCCAGGACTACCTGACATGATGACTCCTTGCTGTCCCCAGTCCACCTGGCCATGCTGCTGCTCCAGTTTCAACTGGCCTGGGCCCTAGGACCATGTCCCAGGACTACCTGACATGAGGACTCCTTGCTGTCCCCAGTCCACCTGGCCATGCTCCTGCTCCAGTTTCAACTGTTCTGCCTTACTATTATTCAACCATGCTGGTCATTTATGAACATTTGAACATCTTGGCCACGTTCTGTTATAATCTCCACCCGGCACAGCCAGAAGAGGACTGGCCACCCCACATATGCTCTCTAATCTCTCTTTCTTTCTCTCTCTCGGAGGACCTGAGCCCTAGGACCGTGCCCCAGGACTACCTGACATGATGGCTCCTTGCTGTCCCCAGTCCACCTGACTGTGCTGCTGCTCCAGTTTCAACTGTTCTGCCTTATTATTATTTGACCATGCTGGTCATTTATGAACATTTGAACATCTTGGTCATTTTCTGTTATAATCTCTACCCGGCACAGCCAGAAGAGGACTGGCCACCCCACATAGCCCGGTTCCTCTCTAGGTTTCTTCCTAGGTTTTGGCCTTTCTAGGGAGTTTTTCCTAGCCACCGTGCTTTTACACCTGCATTGTTTGCTGTTTGGGGTTTTAGGCTGGGTTTCTGTACAGCACTTTGAGATATCAGCTGATGTACGAAGGGCTATATAAATAAATTTGATTTGATTTGATTTGATAACCTCTGTTGAGGGAGTCTCTAATCTATACTCTAACCTCTGTTGAGGGAGTCTAATCTATACTCTAACCTCTGTTGGGGTGAGGGAGTCTCTAATCTATACTATAACCTCTGTTGGGGTGAGGGGTCTCTAATCTATACTCTAACCTCTGTTGGGGTGAGGGAGTCTCTAATCTATACTATAACCTCTGTTGGGGTGAGGGAGTCTCTAATCTATACTCTAACCTCTGTTGGGGTGAGGGGTCTCTCATCTATACTCTAACCTCTGTTGGGGTGAGGGGTCTCTAATCTATACTCTAACCTCTGTTGGAGTCTAATCTATACTCTAACCTCTGTTGGGGTGAGGGAGTCTCTAATCTATACTATAACCTCTGTTGGGGTGAGGGGTCTCTAATCTATACTATAACCTCTGTTGGGGTGAGGGGTCTCTAATCTATACTCTAACCTCTGTTGGGGTGAGGGAGTCTCTAATCTATACTATAACCTCTGTTGGGGTGAGGGAGTCTCTAATCTATACTCTAACCTCTGATGGAGTCTCTAATCTATACTCTAACCTCTGTTGGGGTGAGGGGTCTCTCATCTATACTCTAACCTCTGTTGGGGTGAGGGGTCTCTCATCTATACTCTAACCTCTGTTGGGGTGAGGGGTCTCTAATCTATACTCTAACCTCTGTTGAGGGAGTCTCTAATCTATACTCTAACCTCTGTTGAGGGAGTCTCTAATCTATACTCTAACCTCTGTTGAGGGAGTCTCTAATCTATACTCTAACCTCTGTTGGGGTGAGGGAGTCTCTAATCTATACTCTAACCTCTGTTGGGGTGAGGGAGTCTCTAATCTATACTATAACCTCTGTTGGGGTGAGGGGTCTCTAATCTATACTCTAACCTCTGTTGGGGTGAGGGGTCTCTAATCTATACTCTAACCTCTGTTGGGGTGAGGGGTCTCTAATCTATACTCTAACCTCTGTTGGGGTGAGGGGTCTCTAATCTATACTCTAACCTCTGTTGGGGTGAGGGGTCTCTAATCTATACTCTAACCTCTGTTGGGGTGAGGGGTCTCTCATCTATACTCTAACCTCTGTTGGGGTGAGGGGTCTCTCATCTATACTCTAACCTATGTTGGGGTGAGGGGTCTCTCATCTATACTCTAACCTCTGTTGGGGTGAGGGGTCTCTAATCTATACTCTAACCTCTGTTGGGGTGAGGGGTCTCATCTATACTCTAACCTCTCTTGGGGTGAGGGGTCTCTCATCTATACTCTAACCTCTGTTGGGGTGAGGGGTCTCTAATCTATACTATAACCTCTGTTGGGGTGAGGGGTCTCTAATCTATACTCTAACCTCTGTTGGGGTGAGGGAGTCTCTAATCTATACTATAACCTCTGTTGGGGTGAGGGAGTCTCTAATCTATACTCTAACCTCTGTTGGAGTCTAATCTATACTCTAACCTCTGTTGGGGTGAGGGAGTCTCTAATCTATACTATAACCTCTGTTGGGGTGAGGGGTCTCTAATCTATACTATAACCTCTGTTGGGGTGAGGGGTCTCTAATCTATACTCTAACCTCTGTTGGGGTGAGGGAGTCTCTAATCTATACTATAACCTCTGTTGGGGTGAGGGAGTCTCTAATCTATACTCTAACCTCTGATGGAGTCTCTAATCTATACTCTAACCTCTGTTGGGGTGAGGGGTCTCTCATCTATACTCTAACCTCTGTTGGGGTGAGGGGTCTCTCATCTATACTCTAACCTCTGTTGGGGTGAGGGGTCTCTAATCTATACTCTAACCTCTGTTGAGGGAGTCTCTAATCTATACTCTAACCTCTGTTGAGGGAGTCTCTAATCTATACTCTAACCTCTGTTGAGGGAGTCTCTAATCTATACTCTAACCTCTGTTGGGGTGAGGAGTCTCTAATCTATACTATAACCTCTGTTGGGGTGAGGGGTCTCTAATCTATACTCTAACCTCTGTTGGGGTGAGGGAGTCTCTAATCTATACTCTAACCTCTGATGAAGTCTCTAATCTATACTCTAACCTCTGTTGGAGTCTCTAATCTATACTCTAACCTCTGTTGAGGGAGTCTCTAATCTATACTCTAACCTCTGTTGAGGGAGTCTAATCTATACTCTAACCTCTGTTGGGGTGAGGGAGTCTCTAATCTATACTATAACCTCTGTTGGGGTGAGGGGTCTCTAATCTATACTCTAACCTCTGTTGGGGTGAGGGAGTCTCTAATCTATACTATAACCTCTGTTGGGGTGAGGGAGTCTAATCTATACTCTAACCTCTGTTGAGGGAGTCTAATCTATACTCTAACCTCTGTTGGGGTGAGGGGTCTCTAATCTATACTATAACCTCTGTTGGGGTGAGGGGTCTCTAATCTATACTATAACCTCTGTTGGGGTGAGGGGTCTCTAATCTATACTCTAACCTCTGTTGAGGGAGTCTAATCTATACTCTAACCTCTGTTGGGGTGAGGGGTCTCTAATCTATACTATAACCTCTGTTGGGGTGAGGGGTCTCTAATCTATACTATAACCTCTGTTGGGGTGAGGGGTCTCTAATCTATACTCTAACCTCTGTTGGGGTGAGGGAGTCTCTAATCTATACTATAACCTCTGTTGGGGTGAGGGAGTCTCTAATCTATACTCTAACCTCTGTTGAGGGAGTCTAATCTATACTCTAACCTCTGTTGGGGTGAGGGGTCTCTAATCTATACTCTAACCTCTGTTGGGGTGAGGGGTCTCTAATCTATACTCTAACCTCTGTTGGGGTGAGGGGTCTCATCTATACTCTAACCTCTCTTGGGGTGAGGGGTCTCTCATCTATACTCTAACCTCTGTTGGGGTGAGGGGTCTCTAATCTATACTCTAACCTCTGTTGAGGGGAGTCTCTAATCTATACTCTAACCTCTGTTGAGGGAGTCTCTAATCTATACTCTAACCTCTGTTGGGGTGAGGGAGTCTCTAATCTATACTATAACCTCTGTTGGGGTGAGGGGTCTCTAATCTATACTATAACCTCTGTTGGGGTAAGAGGTCTCTAATCTATACTATAACCTCTGTTGGGGTGAGGGAGTCTCTAATCTATACTATAACCTCTGTTGGGGTGAGGGAGTCTCTAATCTATACTATAACCTCTGTTGGGGTGAGGGGTCTCTAATCTATACTATAACCTCTGTTGGGGTGAGGGGTCTCTAATCTATACTATAACCTCTGTTGGGGTGAGGGGTCTCTAATCTATACTCTAACCTCTGTTGGGGTGAGGGGTCTCTAATCTATACTCTAACCTCTGTTGGGGTGAGGGAGTCTCTAATGTATACTATAACCTCTGTTGGGGTGAGGGGTCTCTAATCTATACTCTAACCTCTGTTGAGGGAGTCTAATCTATACTCTAACCTCTGTTGGGGTGAGGGGTCTCTAATCTATACTATAACCTCTGTTGAGGGAGTCTCTAATCTATACTATAACCTCTGTTGGGGTGAGGGTCTCTAATCTATACTCTAACCTCTGTTGGGGTGAGGGGTCTCTAATCTATACTCTAACCTCTGTTGGGGTGAGGGGTCTCTAATCTATACTCTAACCTCTGTTGGGGTGAGGGTCTCTAATCTATACTCTAACCTCTGTTGAGGGAGTCTAATCTATATCTAACCTCTGTTGGGGTGAGGGTCTCTAATCTATACTCTAACCTCTGTTGGGGTGAGGGGTCTCTAATCTATACTCTAACCTCTGTTGGGGTGAGGGGTCTCTAATCTATACTCTAACCTCTGTTGAGGGAGTCTAATCTATACTCTAACCTCTGTTGGGGTGAGGGGTCTCTAATCTATACTATAACCTCTGTTGAGGGAGTCTCTAATCTATACTATAACCTCTGTTGGGGTGAGGGGTCTCTAATCTATACTCTAACCTCTGTTGGGGTGAGGGGTCTCTAATCTATACTCTAACCTCTGTTGAGGGAGTCTCTAATCTATACTCTAACCTCTGTTGGGGTGAGGGGTCTCTAATCTATACTCTAACCTCTGTTGGGGTGAGGGAGTCTCTGGTCTATACTATAACCTCTGTTGGGGTGAGGGGTCTCTAATCTATACTCTAACCTCTGTTGGGGTGAGGGGTCTCTAATCTATACTCTAACCTCTGTTGGGGTGAGGGGTCTCTAATCTATACTCTAACCTCTGTTGGGGTGAGGGGTCTCTAATCTATACTAACCTCTGTTGGGGTGAGGGGTCTCTAATCTATACTCTAACCTCTGTTGGGGTGAGGGGTCTCTCATCTATACTCTAACCTCTGTTGGGGTGAGGGGTCTCTCATCTATACTCTAACCTATGTTGGGGTGAGGGGTCTCTCATCTATACTCTAACCTATGTTGGGGTGAGGGGTCTCTCATCTATACTCTAACCTCTGTTGGGGTGAGGGGTCTCTAATCTATACTCTAACCTCTGTTGGGGTGAGGGGTCTCTAATCTATACTCTAACCTCTGTTGAGGGAGTCTCTAATCTATACTCTAACCTCTGTTGAGGGAGTCTCTAATCTATACTCTAACCTCTGTTGGGGTGAGGGAGTCTCTAATCTATACTATAACCTCTGTTGGGGTGAGGGGTCTCTAATCTATACTATAACCTCTGTTGGGGTGAGGGGTCTCTAATCTATACTATAACCTCTGTTGGGGTGAGGGAGTCTCTAATCTATACTATAACCTCTGTTGGGGTGAGGGAGTCTCTAATCTATACTATAACCTCTGTTGGGGTGAGGGGTCTCTAATCTATACTATAACCTCTGTTGGGGTGAGGGGTCTCTAATCTATACTATAACCTCTGTTGGGGTGAGGGAGTCTCTAATCTATACTCTAACCTCTGTTGAAGGAGTCTAATCTATACTCTAACCTCTGTTGGGGTGAGGGAGTCTCTAATCTATACTCTAACCTCTGTTGAGGGAGTCTCTAATCTATACTCTAACCTCTGTTGAGGAGTCTAATCTATACTCTAACCTCTGTTGGGGTGAGGGTCTCTAATCTATACTATAACCTCTGTTGAGGGAGTCTCTAATCTATACTATAACCTCTGTTGGGGTGAGGGGTCTCTAATCTATACTATAACCTCTGTTGGGGTGAGGGGTCTCTAATCTATACTATAACCTCTGTTGGGTTGAGGGGTCTCTAATCTATACTCTAACCTCTGTTGGGGTGAGGGGTCTCTAATCTATACTCTAACCTCTGTTGAGGGAGTCTAATCTATACTCTAACCTCTGTTGGGGTGAGGGGTCTCTAATCTATACTATAACCTCTGTTGAGGGAGTCTCTAATCTATACTATAACCTCTGTTGGGGTGAGGGGTCTCTAATCTATACTCTAACCTCTGTTGGGGTGAGGGAGTCTCTAATCTATACTCTAACCTCTGTTGGGGTGAGGGGTCTCTAATCTATACTCTAACCTCTGTTGGGGTGAGGGGTCTCTAATCTATACTCTAACCTCTGTTGGGGTGAGGGGTCTCTAATCTATACTCTAACCTCTGTTGGGGTGAGGGAGTCTCTAATGTATACTATAACCTCTGTTGGGGTGAGGGGTCTCTAATCTATACTCTAACCTCTGTTGAGGGAGTCTAATCTATACTCTAACCTCTGTTGGGGTGAGGGGTCTCTAATCTATACTATAACCTCTGTTGAGGGAGTCTCTAATCTATACTATAACCTCTGTTGGGGTGAGGGTCTCTAATCTATACTCTAACCTCTGTTGGGGTGAGGGGTCTCTAATCTATACTCTAACCTCTGTTGGGGTGAGGGGTCTCTAATCTATACTCTAACCTCTGTTGGGGTGAGGGGTCTCTAATCTATACTCTAACCTCTGTTGAGGGAGTCTAATCTATACTCTAACCTCTGTTGGGGTGAGGGGTCTCTAATCTATACTCTAACCTCTGTTGGGGTGAGGGGTCTCTAATCTATACTCTAACCTCTGTTGGGGTGAGGGGTCTCTAATCTATACTCTAACCTCTGTTGAGGGAGTCTAATCTATACTCTAACCTCTGTTGGGGTGAGGGGTCTCTAATCTATACTATAACCTCTGTTGAGGGAGTCTCTAATCTATACTATAACCTCTGTTGGGGTGAGGGGTCTCTAATCTATACTCTAACCTCTGTTGGGGTGAGGGGTCTCTAATCTATACTCTAACCTCTGTTGAGGGAGTCTCTAATCTATACTCTAACCTCTGTTGGGGTGAGGGGTCTCTAATCTATACTCTAACCTCTGTTGGGGTGAGGGAGTCTCTAATCTATACTATAACCTCTGTTGGGGTGAGGGGTCTCTAATCTATACTCTAACCTCTGTTGGGGTGAGGGGTCTCTAATCTATACTCTAACCCTCTGTTGAGGGAGTCTCTAATCTATACTCTAACCTCTGTTGGGGTGAGGGTCTCTAATCTATACTCTAACCTCTGTTGGGGTGAGGGAGTCTCTAATCTATACTATAACCTCTGTTGGGGTGAGGGTCTCTAATCTATACTCTAACCTCTGTTGGGGTGAGGGGTCTCTAATCTATACTCTAACCTCTGTT
>NW_025752671.1:0-12125 GCF_021184085.1 Oncorhynchus gorbuscha
GGTTGTACAGTGTAGGAGAATCGTTTGAGAGGGTTGTACTGTGTAGGAGAATCGTTTGAGAGGGTTGTACATGTGGTAGGAGAATCGTTTGAGAGGGTTGTACTGTGTAGGAGAATCGTTTGAGAGGGTTGTACTAGTGTAGGAGAATCGTTTGAGAGGGTTGTACTGTGTAGGAGAATCGTTTGAGAGGGTTGTACAGTGTAGGAGAATCGCTTGAGAGGGTTGTACAGTGTAGGAGTAATCGTTTGAGAGGGTTGTACAGTGTAGGAGAATCGTTTGAGAGGGTTGTACAGTGTAGGAGAATCGTTTGAGAGGGTTGTACAGTGTAGGAGAATCGTTTGAGAGGTTGTACGTGGGAGAATCGTTTGAGAGGGTTGTACAGTGTAGGAGAATCGTTTGAGAGGGTTGTACAGTGTAGGAGAATCGTTTGAGAGGGTTGTACTGTGTAGGAGAATCGTTTGAGAGGGTTGTACAGTGTAGGAGAATCGTTTGAGAGGGTTGTATAGTGTAGGAGAATCGTTTGAGAGGGTTGTACAGTGTAGGAGAATCGTTTGAGAGGGTTGTACAGTGTAGGAGAATCGTTTGAGAGGGTTGTACTGTGTAGGAGAATCGTTTGAGAGGGTTGTACTGTGTAGGAGAATCGTTTGAGAGGGTTGTACTGTGTAGGAGAATCGTTTGAGAGGGTTGTACTGTGTAGGAGAATCGTTTGAGAGGGTTGTACAGTGTAGGAGAATCGTTTGAGAGGGTTGTACTGTGTAGGAGAATCGTTTGAGAGGGTTGTACAGTGTAGGAGAATCGTTTGAGAGGGTTGTACAGTGTAGGAGAATCGTTTGAGAGGGTTGTACTGTGTAGGAGAATCGTTTGAGAGGGTTGTACAGTGTAGGAGAATCGTTTGAGAGGGTTGTACAGTGTAGGAGAATCGTTTGAGAGGGTTGTACTGTGTAGGAGAATCGCTTGAGAGGTTGTACTGTGTAGGAGAATCGTTTGAGAGGGTTGTACAGTGTAGGAGAATCGTTTGAGGGTTGTATTGTGTAGGAGAATCGTTTGAGAGGGTTGTACAGTGTAGGAGAATCGTTTGAGAGGGTTGTATTGTGTAGGAGAATCGTTTGATGGCTTGTTCAACCCCTTTTCCCCGCTCCTCTTTGGACCTTTCCCCTCAATCCACACACTAATGTGTATTTTACCAACAACTGGTTTGTATACATTTGAAGGACCAGATCCTAATATTGGAATCGTGCCATGAGTTCACAGTTGAATGATTTTCTATAGAGTGCTGAATGAGATACAGTTGAAGTTGGAAGTTTACATTCACTTAGGTTGGAGTCATTAAAACTAGTTTTTCAACCACTCCACAAATCTCTTGTTAACAAACTATAGTTTTGGAAAGTCAGTTAGGACATCTACTTTGTGCATGACACAAGTAATTTTTCCAACAATTGTTTACAGACAGATTATTTCACTTATAATTCACTGTACCACAATTCCAGTGGGTCAGAAGTCTACATACACTAAGTTGACTGTGGCTTTAAACAGCTTGGAAAATGATGTCATTTGAGTCAATTGGAGGTGTACCTGTGGATTTATTTCAAGGTCGACCTTCAAACTCAGTGCCTCTTTGCTTGACATCATGGGAAAATCAACAGAAATCAGTCAAGACCTCTGAAAAAAATTCTAGACCTCCACATGTCTGGTTCATCCTTGGGAGCAATTTCCAAACGCTTGAAGGTTCCACGTTCATCTGTTCAAACAATAGTACACAACTATAAACACCATGGGACCACGCAGCCGTCATACCGCTCAGGAAGGAGACGCGTTCTGTCTCCTAGAGATTAACGTACTTCGGTGCGAAATGTGCAAATCAATCCCAGAACAACAGTAAAGGACCTTGTGAAGATGCTGGAGGAAACAGGTACAAAAGTATCTATATCCACAGTAAAACAAGTCCTATATCGACATAACCTGAAAGGCCGCTCAGCAAGGAAGAAGCCACTGCTCCAAAATTCACCCAACTTATTGTGGGAAGCTTGTGGAAGGCTACCTGAAACATTTGACCCAAGTTAAACAATTTAAAGGCAATGCTACCAAATACTAATAGTGGGTGTGAACTTCTGACCCACTGGGAATGTGATGAAAGAAATAAAAGCTGAAATAAATCATCCTCTCGACTATTATTGTGACAGTTCACATTCTTAAAATAAAGTGGTGATCCTAACTGACCTAAGACTGTGCATTTTTACTAGGACTAAATGTCAGGAATTGTGAAAAACTGAATTTAAATGTATTTGGCTAAGGTGTATGTAAACTTTGACTTCAACTGTATATTCTGAATACAGACTGATTGTAGAAGTCTGCTCCGGCCTGCAGCCAGACTTTAAATACAGACTGATTGTAGAAGTCTGCTCCGGTCTGCAGCCAGACTTTAAATACAGACTGATTGTAGAAGTCTGCTCTGGCCTGCAGCCAGACTTTAAATACAGACTGATTGTAGAAGTCTGCTCCGGCCTGCAGCCAGACTTTAAATACAGACTGATTGTAGAAGTCTGCTCCGGCCTGCAGCCAGACTTTAAATACAGACTGATTGTAGAAGTCTGCTCCGGCCTGCAGCCAGACTTTAAATACAGACTGATTGTAGAAGTCTGCTCCGGCCTGCAGCCAGACTTTAAATACAGACTGATTGTAGAAGTCTGCTCCGGTCTGCAGCCAGACTTTAAATACGGACCGCTTGTAGTCTTCTTCATTCTGCTGTCAGTTTAAATATTAAAGTGGTGTGTTCCTCTTCCTCATTAAAGTGGTGTGTTCCTCTTCCTCATTAAAGTGGTGTGTTCCTCTTCCTCATTAAAGTGGTGTGTTCCTCTTCCTCATTAAAGTGGTGTGTTCCTCCTCCTCATTAAAGTGATGTGTTCCATCTTCCTCATTGTAAAGTGGTGTGTTCCTCTTCCTCAGTTAAAGTGGTGTGTTCACTCTGCCTCATTAAAGTGGTGTGTTCCTCTTCCTGCAGTTAAAGTGGTGTGTTCCTACTTCCTCATTAAAGTGGTGTGTTCCGGTCTTCCGTCAGACTTAAAGTGATGTGTTCCTTCTCTCCTCATTAAAGTGATGTGTTCCTCTTCCTCATTAAAGTGATGTGTTCCTCTTCCTCATTAAAGTGGTGTGTTCCTCTTCCTCATTAAAGTGGTGTGTTCCTCTTCCTCATTAAAGTGGTGTGTTCCTCTTCCTCATTAAAGTGGTGTGTTCCTCTTCCTCATTAAAGTGATGTGTTCCTCCTCCTCATTAAAGTGATGTGTTCCTCTTCCTCATTAAAGTGATGTGTTCCTCTTCCTTCCTGTCAGGGTGATCAGGAACCTTTTCCTGTCCTGTAACGGTCTGAACCAGGTGACTGAGCTCATCTACCTGGACCAGACTCGGGCCTGGGCCCTCAAGGTGTTTGAGACGTTAATACTTGGAGTTGGAGTGGAGCACCAGGACCCGGAGCATGCCGAGGCCCAGGAGAGAGAGGCCACGCTCGGCCTGGCTGAGGAGCTGGGGTCCCGTGGGGCCGGAAGTACCGCAGGTCCCATAGGAGAGGGGGCCCACAGAGCCTGTCTAAGTTCTACGAGTGTCTAAAAGAGGCACACCCAAGGAGACGGATTGGTCAAGGGGCAGGAAGGGGAGGGGCCGGGAGAGACCCATCTGAACACCATCAACCTCTTCCTGTGTGTGGCGTTCCTCTGCGTCAGCAAGGAGGCCGACTCGGACCGTGACTCGGTCAACGACTCGGAGGATACATCAGGGTACGACAGTACGGCTTCAGAGCCTCTGGGAGGGAGACTCCCCTGCCTGTCACCTGACAGCGTGGCCCTGCCCTCCAAGGAACAGGTGTTGTGTTTTTAACTTGGCATTATTTTTGATTGATCGCACAATGTCCAGTTTAATGTGTTAATGTTAGGGCTGTCAAACGATTACAATTATTATTTGAGTTAATGGCATTAGTTAATCGCAATTCAAATGTTTTTTAATTTGCTCAGAGTCCATAAAGATGTTTCCATTTAAGAAGCAGTACATTGTTACAGGCTTTGATTGTAAGAGATGGAAACACACAACAGTTCAACAGTTTTAGAACACCTACTCATTCAAGGGATTTCTTCATTTGTACTATTACATTGTAGAATAATAGTAAAGACATCAAAACTATGAAATAACACACACAGCGTCATGCAGTAACCAAAAACGCATTAAACAAATCAACCTATATTTGAGATTCTTCAGCCACCCTTTGCCTTGAGGACAGCTTTGCACTCTCTTGACATTCTCTCAACCAGCTTCATGAGGTAGTAACCTGGAATGAATCACTTCTTCTCTTTCAAGCATATACACACACACTATGGTATATGGATTACTGCATTGTTGGGAGAGAGCTTGAAAGGTATTCCACTGTACTAGTGCATTTGATTCTAAAACTTGAAACACACATTCTCTCACACACACAATCATACACACCCCAGTTTGCATATGCAGCCTGCCTTTGAAGCATCTCTTTGAGAAGCTTATTCCTGTTCAGTTCTACCATCCTAATGTGTGCATATCCTAGTCAGTGGTAAAGTTATTAGGTTGCTAGCTAGCTAGATAACAACCAGAATGGGGGCTTGTGAGTAGTTTTAAAGCGGCCCGCAACAAGCGCACCAATCCGGGGCAGAAAGAAAGACCACACTGTGCCTTTAGCCAGTATTCCTGGACTTTTTACCACATTTTGTTGTGTTACACACTAAAATTGATTATCCTGTTTGCAACAAGGCACTAAACTAATACTAAGCAATTCACTTTTTGTCCTCAATACAAAGTGTTATGTTTGGGGCAAATCCAATACAACACATTACTGAGTACCACTCTGCATATTTTCAAGCAGAGTGGTGTCTGCATCATGTTACGGGTATGCTTGTCATCATTAAGGACTGGGGAGTTTTTCAGGATAGAAAATAAACAGAATGGAGCTAAGCACAGTCAACATCCTAGAGGAAAACCTGGTTTAGTTTCCTTTCCACCAGACACTGAGATTAATTCACCTTTCAGCAGGACAATAACCTAAAACACAAGGCCAAATATACACTGGAGTTGGTTACCAAGAAGACAGTGAATGTTTGAGTGGCAGAGTTACAGTTTTGACTAAAATCTGTTTGGAAATCTATGGCAAGACCTGAAAATGGTTGCCTAGCGATGATCAACAACCAATTTGACAGAACTAATGTTGAAAATAATAATGGGTAAATGCATAATAAAGGTGTGGAAAACTCTTAGAGCCTTACCCAGAAAGACTCACAGCTCTTAGAGCCTTACCCAGAATGACTCACAGCTCTTAGAGCCTTACCCAGAATAGACTCACAGCTCTTAGAGCCTTACCCAGAATGACTCACAGCTCTTAGAGCCTTACCCAGAATGACTCACAGCTCTTAGAGCCTTACCCAGAAAGACTCACAGCTCTTAGAGCCTTACCCAGAAAGACTCACAGCTCTTAGAGCCTTACCCAGAAAGACTCACAGCTCTTAGAGGCTTACCCAGAAAGACTCACAGCTCTTAGAGCCTTACCCAGAAAGACTCACAGCTCTTAGAGCCTTACCCAGAATGACTCACAGCTCTTAGAGCCTTACCCAGAAAGACTCACAGCTCTTAGAGCCTTACCCAGAAAGACTCACAGCTCTTAGAGGCCTTACCCAGAAAGACTCACAGCTCTTAGAGCCTTACCCAGAAAGACTCACAGCTCTTAGAGCCTTACCCAGAAAGACTCACAGCTCTTAGAGGCTTGCCCAGAAAGACTCACAGCTCTTAGAGGCTTACCCAGAAAGACTCACAGCTCTTAGAGCCTTACCCAGAAAGACTCACAGCTCTTAGAGGCTTACCCAGAAAGACTCACAGCTCTTAGAGGCTTACCCAGAAAGACTCACAGCTCTTAGAGCCTTACCCAGAAAGACTCACAGCTCTTAGAGCCTTACCCAGAAACTGTTGAGCATTGAAAACCCAGCAGCATTGCAGTTCTTGACGCAAACCGGTGCGCCTGGCACCTACTACCATACCCCGTTCAAAGGCACTTAAATCTTTTGTCTCGCCCATTCAACCTCTGAATGGCAAACATACACAATCCATGTCTCAATCGTCTCGAGTCTTAAAAATCCTTGATTAACCTGTCTCCTCCCCTTCATCTACACTGGTTGAAGTGGATTTAACCTGTCTCCTCCCCTTCATCTACACTGGTTGAAGTGGATTTAACCTGTCTCCTCCCCTTCATCTACACTGGTTGAAGTGGATTTAACCTGTCTCCTCCCCTTCATCTACACTGGTTGAAGTGGATTTAACCTGTCTCCTCCCCTTCATCTACACTGGTTGAAGTGGATTTAACAAGGGATCATAGCTGTCTATTTCATGGAAAGAGCTACTGTTCTTAATGTTTTGTATACACAGTATTTATTATTGTTTTAGAATTCAGACATTTGTCTTCCTCTTTGACAGTAGAGTATTTTGTGTAGATCGTTGTCAAAAAAGGATGAAATCCATTTTAATCCCACAAGAGTTCTTAGAGGCTTACCCAGAAAGACTCACAGCTCTTAGCGCCTTACCCAGAAAGACTCACAGCTCTTAGCGCCTTACCCAGAAAGACTCACAGCTCTTAGCGCCTTACCCAGAAAGACTCACAGCTCTTAGCGCCTTACCCAGAAAGACTCACAGCTCTTAGCGCCTTACCCAGAAAGACTCACAGCTCTTAGTGCCTTACCCAGAATGTGAGTGTGAATGCTTCTGAAGGCATCCATGTGTCTGGGCATAACTTTGACTACAGCCACACAATCTTCAGATATGTAGACGCCCGAGCTGCAGCTGTGTCGTGTTCGTAAACCGGTCAGTGCCGAACGCCACGCAGTGATGAAATGGAGACTCGATCAACAGCGTCACAGCATTTTGTGCTGATAACGCGTGTCACTAATTAATATCAAGTATCTAAGTGTACACTATACATATCATTCACATTTTATAAATGTTTTGTCATTTACCAGAGGGATTATATATTTAAACAAATCTGAACTAAGAATAATAATAATAATGATGATGATGATGATGATGTTTGAACAGGTGCGGCGTGCTGCTGACGTGTGGTCGGTGTGTCGCTGGATCTACCTGGCGAATCCCGTGTTCCAGAGACACTTCTACCGGCTGGGGGGACTAGATGTCTGTTCCCGCCTCATGACCATGCTCATCCAAAAACTCACCTCTCACACCTCGGATGGCAAGGACAAGAAGAAGAGCGATGGGAAGGACAAGACTCCTGACTCCTCCTCTGCCCCGTCACTCAACCTGTATACCAACCCCAGTTCAGACAGGTTTGATTGGTTTTTATTTCACAATGTAAAAAAATACAAATACACAATACAGTTTATATAAATACACAATACGGTTTTATATAAATACACAATACGGTTTATATAAATACACAATACGGTTTATATAAATACACAATACAGTTTATACAAATACACAATACGGTTTATACAAATACACAATACGGTTTATATACACAATACGGTTTATACACAATACGGTTTATACACAATACGGTTTATACACAATACGGTTTATATAAATACACAATACGGTTTATATAAATACACAATACGGTTTATATAAATACACAATACGGTTTATATAAATACACAATACGGTTTATATAAATACACAATACGGTTTATATAAATACACAATACGGTTTATATAAATACACAATACGGTTTATATAAATACACAATACGGTTTATATAAATACACAATACGGTTTATACACAATACACGTCAACGGGGGGAGTCGCCGCCGTGTCAGCGGGGGGCCGTGTCAGCGGGGAAGTCGCGGCCATGTCAGCGAGGGGTCGTATGGCTGCAGAATGCTGTGGTAACAGTGCTGGTTAAGTTTTGATGTCTTCACTATTATTCTACAATGTAGAAAATAGTTTTAAAAATCAATTATGAGTAGGTGTGTCCAAGCCTTTGGTACTGTATATGTACAACATACGGCACTCAAATGGGCATCATCGTGCAAGTAGAATTAGAGACCTCGTTGTAATTTAAAAATAAAAAAAAAGCAAGTTTTCTTATTTTCAGTCATGACCACTAATTAATCCATGTCTGATAACAATTTGGGATTGGTAAATTAGTCTAGCTAGCTGTACCTGTAGTAATCATGGTGGCCCTGGACCAAATGTGACTACTTTGAGTAATGCTCTACTCCGGTATCATGATCACATGGCATAAGCATGGCAATATGTGTAGAATTTTAGAAATTATCTTTAAAACTTCTAACGATTTCTCTCCACCCCATGGCAAAATGGGTAGAATTACTTGAATCTGTTTTCATAAATTACAACGTTCTCTCTGCTCCATGGCTAAATGTTGAAGAGGTGCAGGAAATGTACTTTAAAACTCTTTGTCGTCAAGGGCAGAGACAAATATGAATCCAACCATATCTGGCTTAGGGCCCCCAAAAAGGAAAGCATGGTTTCATGAACTCCCCAGGAAAACACCGCATTTCTACTTTGGGTGCGGGGCTGAAACAGTTTAAGAACCTGTGCATTGCATAGAAACAGACATGAAGAGTGGTTCTACGGTTCAGTCTTCACAGCTTTTTGACATTCTTTTAAAAGGTTCAACCACCCTGGGAGTGGAGGATCCAGGCCAGTACCCAGCTGAAGCAGTGAGCCCAGGCCAGGGTGGGCAGGGAGAGGGGGAAGGGGACCTCAGAAGGATCCTTCAGGAGGCTGGAGGAAGAGTGGCCTCTACAGAGCATCAGATGCTGGAGGCCCTGCTTGCGATCTGCCTGCACAGCGCTAACTCAGGCCTGCAGAGGATCGAACCTGGAGCTTTCATTCCAGGTACCTAGACCTAGTACCATTATGGGTACCTAGACCTAGTGCCATTATGGGTACCTGCACTAGACCTAGTACCATTTATGGGTACCTAGACCTGGTACCATTATGGGTACCTAGACCTAGTACCATTACTGGGTACCAGACCTAGTACCATTACGGTACCTAGACCTAGTACCATTACGGGTACCTAGACCTACGGTACTCCAGATGCCATTACGGGTACCTAGACCTAGTACCATTACGGGTACTAAGACCTAGTACCATTATGGGTACCCAGACCTAGTACCATTATGGGTACCTAGACCTAGTACCATTATGGGTACCTAGACCTAGTACCATTATGGGTACCTAGACCTAGTACCATTATGCAGACCTAGTACCATTGTGGTACTGTGATCTGGCACACAGGAGTACTCTGTAATCAGTACCACAGGGCACCAGGACCTAGTACCATTATGGGTACCTAGACCTAGTACCATTATGGGTACCAGACCTACCATTATGGGTACCTAGACCTAGTACCATTATGGGTACCTAGACCTAGTACATTATGGTACCTAGACCTAGTACCATTATGGGTACCTAGACCTAGTACCATTATGGGTACCTAGACCTAGTACCATTATGGAGTACCTAGACCTAGTACCATTATGGGTACCTAGACCTAGTACCATTATGGGTACCTAGACCTAGTACCATTATGATCAGACCTAGACCATTAGTACCATTATGGGTACCTAGACCTAGTACCATTATGGGTACCTAGACCTAGTACCATTATGGGTACCTAGACCTAGTACCATTATGGGTACCTAGACCTAGTACCATTATGGTGCCTAGACCTAGTACCATTATGGGAGTACCTAGACCTAGTACCATTATGGGTGCCTGGACCTAGTACCATTATGGGTACCTAGACCTAGTACCATTATGGGTACCTAGACCTAGTACCATTATGGGTACCTAGACCTAGTACCATTATGGGTACCTAGACCTAGTACCATTATGGGTACCTAGACCTAGTACCATTATGGGTACCTAGACCTAGTACCATTATGGGTACCTAGACCTAGTACCATTATGGGTACCTAGACCTAGTACCATTATGGGTACCTAGACCTAGTACCGTATGGGTACCTAGTACCATTATGTACCTAGTACCGTTATGGGTACTAGTACCGTTATAGGTACCTAGCACGTTATGGGTACCTAGTACCGTTATGGGTACCTAGTACCGTTATGGGTACCTAGTACGTTTATGGAGTACCTAGTACCGTTATGGTACCCCTAGTACCGTTATGGGTACCCTAGTACCGTTATGGATTTACCTAGTACGTTATGGGTACCTAGTACCGTTATGGGTACCTAGGTACCGTTATGGGTACCTAGTACCGTTATGGGTACCTAGTACCGTTATGGGTACCTAGTACCGTTATGGTGTACCCTAGTACCGTTATGGGTACCTAGTACCGTTACGGGTACCCTAAGTACCGTTACGGGTACCTAGTGCCGTTACGGGTACCTAGTACCGTTACGGAGTACCTAGTACCGTTACGGGTACCTAGTGCCCGTTACGGGTACCCTAGTACCGTTAGGGTACCTAGTACCGTTCACAGTACCCTAAGTGACTACTTTGACCAGGGCCATATCAGGAATAGGGTTCCAATTGGAATTCCAGGCCCATATCCACCAGGCCCCCATATCCCACCCAGGACCCCATATCCACCAGGACCCCATATCCACCAGGACCCCATATCCACCCAGGACCCCATATCCACCAGGACCCCATATCCACCAGGCCCCCATATCCACCGGGACCCCATATCCACCAGGCCCCCATATCCACCCAGGACCCCACTTATCCACCAGGACCCCATATCCCCTGGACCCCATATCACACCAGGACCCCGCCTCCACCAGGACCCCATATCCACAGGACCCCATATCCACCAAGGCCCTTCTGTGTACATCTGTTCTTCTGGGTCTGAGATTTGTTCAGCAGGTCATCAAGTAAGAATGTCTCTGTACCGTTGTATACCTGTTGTATGCATGTGGCGAGTTGACTTTGAAATATGAAACTAGATTGGTAGATGGTCGGGCAGAGACGGACAGATGGGAGAGATAAATCTCTTTTGATTCAAGCTAAACTATCTTTCCCCTACAGCTCCAGTCAGTGGAGGAGACCCTGTTAAGGAGTCAGGGACCAGCTGTCCCACTCTGGGGTCGTGAACTCTCGATCTGGCTGTGCCCCTGTTTGACTTGCTGCTCCGTGTGGCCCTGGCCGAGAGTCTGCTCCAGTCCCGAGACCCCAGGAGGAGGACAAGGCTGAGAGGGTGAGTTGTGTCTGGGGAGAGAGGAGCAAGGGCAGCTGTGTGGTGTGGAGGGCGACTAAGGAATTAACCTAACTAACTAGTGGAGGAGACTGGTTTTCAGGCTGAGGTAGAGGGGACTGGTGGTCAGGGAGGAGAGGACTAGTGGTCAGGGAGGACCTAGTGGTCTAGGGGAGAGGACTGAGTGGTCAGGGAGGAGGACTAGTGGTCAGGGGAGGAGGACTGAGTGGTCAGGGGAGGAGGACTAGTGGTCAGGGAGGAGGGACTGAGTGGTCAGGGAGGAGGACTGGTGGTCAGGGAGGAGGACTAGTGGTCAGGACTGGTGGTCGGGACTGGTGGTCGGGACTGAGTGGTCGGGACTAGTGAGTCTCGGGACTAGTGGTCGGGACTGGTGGTCGGGACTGGTGGTCGGGACTGGTGGGAGTAGGGACTAGTGGTCGGGACTGAGTGGTCGGGACTGAGTGGTCAGGGACTTCAGTGGTCGGGACTAGTGGTCGGGACTAGTGGTCGGGACGAGTGGTCGGGGACTGGTGGTCGGGACTGGTGGTCAGGGAGGGACTAGTGAGTCAGGGAGGGGAGGGACTAGTGGTCAGGGAGGAGAGGCTGGTGGTCCAGGGAGGAGGAGGGACTAGTGAGATCAGGGACTGGTGAGGGAGGGACTAGTGGTCAGGGAGGAGGAGGGACTAGTGGTCAGGGAGGGCGGAGGGACCAGTGGTGCGGGAGGAGGGAGGGACTAGTGGTCTGGGAGGAGGAGGGACTAGTGGTCTGGGAGGGAGGAGGGACTAGTGGTCAGGGAGGAGGAGGGACTAGTGGTCTGGGAGGAGGGAGGACTAGTGGTCAGGGAGGAGGAGGGACTAGTGGTCAGGGAGGGAGGAGGACTAGTGGTCGTGGGAGGAGGGACTAGTGGTCAGGGAGGAGGAGG
>NW_025752672.1:0-12123 GCF_021184085.1 Oncorhynchus gorbuscha
TCCTCCTCCTCCTCCTCCTCCTCCTCATCCTCCTCTTCATAGTTATTATCTATACCTATTAACCCACTTCCTCTAAAGGTCTCCCTCCTCCTCCTCCCTCCCTCCTCCTCCTCCTCTCATAGATATTATCCCTAACCCACTTCCTCTAAGGTCTCCCTCCTCCTCCTCCTCCCTCCCCTCCCTCCTCCTCCTCCTCCTCCTCCTCCCCTCCTCATAGTTATTATCTATACCTATTAACCCACTTCCTCTAAGGTCTCCCTCCCCTCCTCCTCCTCCTCCTCTCCTCCTCCTCATAGTTATTATCTATACCTATTAGCCCACTTCCCCTAAGGTCTCCCTCCTCCTCCTCCTCCTCCTCCTCCTCCCTCCTCCTCCTCCCTCCTCCTCCCCTCCTCCTCCTCCTCCGCCTCCTCCTCCTCCTCCTCTTTAGTTATTATCTATACCTATTAACCCTCCCTCCTCCTCCTCCTCCTCCCCTCCTCCTCCTCCTCCTCCTCCTCCTCCTATTAACCCACTTCCCCTAAGGTCTCCCTCCTCCTCCTCTCCTCCTCCTTCCCTCCTCCTCCTCCTCCTCCCTCCCCTCATAGTTATTATCTATACCTATTAACCCACTTCCCTAAGGTCTCCTCCTCCTCCTCCTCCTCCTCCTCCTCCTCCTCCTCCCTCCTCATAGTTATTATCTATACCTATTAACCCACTTCCCCTAAGGTATTCCTCCTCCTCCTCCTCCTCCTCCTCATAGTTATTATCTATACCTATTAACCCACTTCCCCTAAGGTCTCCCTCCTCCTCCTCCTCCTCCTCCCTCCTCCTCCTCCTCCTCCTCCTCCTCCTCCTCCCTCCTCCTCATAGTTATTATCTATACCTATTAACCCACTTCCCTCATGGGAGTCTCCCTCCCTCCTCTCCTCCTCCTCCTCCTCCTCCTCCTCCCTCCTCCTCCTCCTCCTCCTCCTCCTCCTCCTCCTCCCTCCTCATAGTTATTATCTATACCTATTAACCCACTTCCCCTAAGGTCTCCCTCCTCCTCCTTCCTCCTCCTCCTCCTCCCATCCTCCTCTTCTAGTTATTATCTATGCCTATTAACCCACTTCCCCCTAAGGTCTCCCTCCTCTCCTCCTCCTCCTCCTCTCATAGATTATTATCTCCTATTCCTTCCCCTCCTCCTCCTCCTCCTCCTCCTCCTCCTCCTCCTCCTCCTCCTCCTCCCTTAGTCCTTCTGTACCTCAGTTGGTAGAGCCCTTTCGCCAGGGTGGTGGGTTCGATCCCCGGGACCACCCTCGTAGAATGTATGCACACATGACTGTAAGTCCTTTGGATAAAAGCGTCTCCTCCTCCCTCCTCCTCCTCCTCCTCCTCCTCCCTCCTCATAGTTATTATTATTATTATCTATATTATTATTAATTATATTATTATTATTGGTATCCTCCCTCCTCCTCCTCCTCCTCCTCCTCCTCCTCTCATCCTCCTCTTCACTGGTTATTATCTGCCTATTAACCACTTCCCTAAGGTCTCCCTCCTCCTCCATCCTCTCCTCCTCCTCATAGTCATCATCATCATCATCATCCCCTAAGGTCTTCCTCCTCCCTCCTCCTCCTCCTCCTCCTCCTCCTCCTCCTCCTCCTCATGGTTATTATCTATACCTATTAACCCACTTCCCCCTAAGGTATTCCTCCTCCTCCTCCTCCTCCTCCTCCTCCTCCTCCTCCTCCTCCTCCTCCTCCTCCTCCTCCTCCTCCTCCTCCTCCTCCTCCTCATAGTTATTATCTATACCTATTAACCCCACTTCCCCTCCCTCCTCCTCCTCCTCCTCCTCCTCCTCCTCCTCCTCCTCCTCCTCCTCCTCCTCCTCCCTCTTCCTCCTCCTCCTCCTCCTCCTCCTCCTCCTCCTCCTCCTCCCCCTCCACATAGTTAGAGCTACTAGTGTACGCGTGCAGCTATTAACCCTGTTCTCTGTCAGAGCTATTCACCTCCTAAACCAATAGGGGGCAGGTGTCTGCCAGGAATACCTGAGTCACAATGAAACTAGAAGAAAACACGTAAAAACTGAACAGAAAATCCGTGATGAAGGGGAACAGGTTACGGAAATGTGGTGTTAAATGACAGCATTGCATTGTAGATACTTGTAACTCTGCAAATGGATCTGGTTCTTCCTGTACATAAGCTCACATTGATCTGGTACTTCCTGTATATAGCTCCCATTGATCTAGTTCTTCCTGTATATAGCTCCACATTGATCTAGTTCTTCCTGTATATAGCTCCTCATTGATCTGGTACTGGTACTTCCTGTATATAACTCCACATTGATCTGGTACTTCCTGTATATAGTGCCTCATTGATCTGGTACTCCTGTATATAGCTCCACATTGATCTGGTACTTCTGTACATAGCTCCACATTGATCTGATACTTCCTGTATATAGCTCCACATTGATCTGGTACTTCCTGTATATAGCTCCACATTGATCTGGTACTTCCTGTATATAGCTCCACATCTGAACTTCCTGTACATAGCTCCACATTGATCTGGTACTCCCTGTATATAGCTCCACATTGATCTGGTAATGATGCTTCATTATATAGCTCCACATTGATCTGATACTTCCTGTACATAGCTCCACATTGATCTGGTACTCCCTGTATATAGCTCCACATTGATCTGGTAATGATACTTCCTGTATATAGCTCCACATTGATCTGGTACTTCCCTGTATATAGCTCCACATTGATCTGGTACTCCCTGTATATAGCTCCCACATTGATACTGGTACTTCCTGTATATAGCTCCACATTGATCTGGTACTTCCTGTATATAGCTCCACATTGATCTGGTACTCCTGTATATAGCTCCACATTGATCTGGTACTTCCTGTATATAGCTCCATATTGATCTGAATGCGTCCTGTATATAGCTCCACATTGATCTGGTACTTCCTGTACATAGCTCCACATTGATCTGGTACTTCCTGTATATAGCTCCATATTGATCTGGTACTTCCTGTACATAGCTCACATTGATCTGGTACTTCCTGTATATAGCTCCACATTGATCTGGTACTTCCTGTATATAGCTCCACATTGATCTGGTACTTCCTGTATATAGCTCCACATTGATATGGTACTTCCTGTATATAGCTCCACATTGATCTGAGGTACTTCCTGTATATAGCTCCACATTGATCTGGTTCTTCCTGTATATAGCTCCACATTGATCTGGTACTGGTACTTCCTGTATATAGCTCCACATTGATCTGGTACTTCCTGTATATAACTCCACATTGATCTGGTACTTCCTGTTTTATAGCTCCACATTGCCTTTTATTCCTCTTATGCTTCTATTTAATTTTTATTTTTAAACTCGACATTGTTGGGAATGGATAGTGAACAAGCATTCGATGGTAAAGTCTACAAATGTGATAAAGTAGATTTGATTTGAATGTTTTTGTTCTCTTATACGTTAGCTCCACATTAATTTAGGAGTCTTCATAAGATGTAAAATAGACATTTAATTGTTTGTTCTGAACATCTCTCCTGTTTTTCAGTGAACTTTGCTCCAGAATTGATATGGTACTTCACTGTAACTGCCTCTGTGTTCTGAGACTCACATTGGTTCTATTACTGATCCTGTATGTAACTCCACTTTGTACTGTCTGTTCTTTCAGGAAACTACGTCTCAATACCATTCATTCATTGGTTCTATTCCCGATCTACTGTGTGTAACTATACTGCGTCTTTGTACTGTCTGTTCTTTCAGGAAACTACGTCTCAATACCATTGATCTGAGTGGTTCTATTCCTGATCTACTGTGTGTAATAACTCCACATCTGATCTTTGGGAAACTACGTCTTCCATTCATTCTAATTGGTTCTCCATTCTACTTGCCTTTGTACTTCCTCTTTATTCGTCTTACCTATTTAATGGTTCTATTTTTAAACTGCGTCTTTGTACTGTCTGTTCTTTGGAAGCTACGTCTCAATACCCATTCATTTCAATTGGTTCTATTCTGATGGTAAAGTCTACAACTGTCTGAGAAATAAATTCTAGTGGTTCTATTTGATCTACTTTGAATGTTTTTGTTTCTGTTGTTCTTTGGGAAACTACGTCTCAATACCATTCATTCTAATTAGAGTTTCTATTCTGATCTACTGTGTGTAACTATACTGACGTCTTTATACTGTCTGTTCTTTGGGAAACTACGTCTCTACATTCATCTTGTTTTTCTAGTGAACTTTGCGTCTTTTACTGTCTGTTCTTTGGGAAACTACGTCTCAATACCATTCATTCTAATTGGTTCTATTCCGATCTACTGTAACTGCGTCTTTGCTGTCTCTATTCTTTGGGAAACTCGTCTCAGCCATTCATTCTAATTGGTTTCTATTCCTGATCTACTGTGTGTAACTATACTGCGTCTTTTGTACTGTCTGTTCTTTGGAAACTACGTCTCAATACCATTCATTCTAATTGGTTCTATTCCTGATCTACTGTGTGTAACTATATTAAACGTCTTTATACTGTCTGTTCTTTGGGAAACTACGTCTCAATACCATTCATTCTAATTGGTTCTATTCCTGATCTACTGTGTGTAACTATACTGCGTCTTTGTACTGTCTGTTCTTTGGGAAACTACGTCTCCAATACCATTCATTCTAATTGGTTCTATTCCTGATCTACTGTGTGTAACTTTATACTAGCGTCTTTGTACTGTCTGTTCTTTGGGAAACTACGTCTCAATACCATTCATTCTAATTGGTTCTGATCTACTTCTGTAACTATCTGCTGCTATACTGTCTGTTCTTTGGGAAACTACGTCTCAATACCATTCATTCTAAATTGGTTCTATTCCCGTCTTTATACTGTCTGTTCTTTTTGGAAACTACGTCTCAATACCATTCATTCTAGTGGTTCTATTCCCGATCTACTGTGTGTAACTATACTGCGTCTTTGTACTGTCTGTTCTTTTTGGGAAACTCGTCTCAATACCATTCATTTCTAATGTGGTTCTATTTGCTGATCTACTGTGTTACTATAGCGTCTTTTCTACTGTCTGTTCTTTAAGTAAACTACGTCTCAATACCATTCATTCTAAGTGGTTCTATTCCTGATCTACTGTGTGTAACTATACTGCGTCTTTGTACTGTCTGTTCTTTATCGTCTCGAGCCATTCATTCTGATTGGTTCTACTGATCTACTGAGTAACTAAACTGCGTCTTTAACTGTCTGTTCTTTGGAAAGTTCTCAGTACAAAAGTTCTATTCTGATCTACAGTGTGTAACTATAATATCTTTATACTGTCTGTTCTTTGGGAAACCAGTCTCAATACCATTCATTCTAATTGGTTCTATTCCTGATCTATGTGATGGTACTATACTGCGTCTTTGTACTGTCTGTTCTTGGGAAACTAGTCTCAATAATTCATTCTATGGTTCTATTCTGATGGTATAGATAACACTATGCGTCTTTATACTGTCTGTTCTTTGGAAATAGATAAGCCATTGATGGAATGAATGATTTACTATGTGTTAGTGGTATTCTATAAGTAAACTTACAGAATGTTTTTCTTCTGAGGAAGTTGTTGACCTGTAACCATCAGGTGGTGACGGGGTCACATTTATCCTCGAGCACTTGGGCGACACGGATAACACTTTCATGTATGTTATAGGTTCTAGTACAAAAGCTCACTATGTGTATAATATCTAATATGGAATAGATAACACTATGTGATGGTATAGATAACACTATGTGATGGTATAGATAACACTATGTGATGGAATAGATAACACTATGTGATGTTATAGATAACACTATGTGATGGAATAGATAACACTATGTGATGGAATAGATAACACTATGTGATGGTATAGATAACTATAGTGGAATAGATAACACTATGTGATGGTATAGATAACACTATGTGATGGTATAGATAACACTATGTGATGGAATAGATAACACTATGTGATGGAATAGATAACACTATGTGATTAATAGATAACACTATGTGATGGTATAGAATAACACTATGTGATGGTATAGATACACTATGTGATGGTATAGATAACACTATGTGATGGTATAGATAACACTATGTGATGGTATAGATAACACTATGTGATGGTATAGATAACACTATGTGATGGAATAGATAACACTATGTGATGGTATAGTCAGTATTGTGTTTGGCTCTTTTCCCCCAGCCCTCTCTGATCCGTAACAAGGCTGGTGTTCAGTTTTCTTCCTCAATCAGATAGAAGCCCGTCCTCAGACCCTGCTGAGTGAATTTGAATAGGCAGCGTGCTCCCACAGCCAGCCTCGCTGGTGGTGGGACACTGATCAAGGAACTCCCCCTATGTTTGTCCCCTCCTCTCTGTCTCCCTCTGACTCCCCCTGACTCCCCTGACTCTCCCTGTTTCCCCCTGCCTCTCCCGTCTCGTCCTGTCTCCCCCTGCCTCTCCCTGTCTCCCCCCTGCCTCCGTCTTGTCCTGTCTCCCCCTGCCTCTCCCAGTCACCCCCCTGCCTCCCCCAGTCTCTCCCTGCCTCCCCGTCTCGTCCTGTTCCTCCCCTGCCTCTCCTGTCTCCGTCCTGTCTCCCCTGCCTCTCCTGTCTCCCCTGTGTTCTCCCTGTCTCCCCCTGCTTCCCCCAGTCTCCCCCTGCCTCCCCGTCTCTCGTCCTGTCTCCCCTGCCTCCCCCAGTCTCCCCCTGCCTCCCCATCTCGTCCTGTCTCACCCTGCCTCTCAAGTCTCCCCCTGCCTCCCGTCTCGTCCCTGTTCCTCCCCTGCCTCTCCCAGTCACCCCCTGCCTCCCCCAGTCTCCCCTGCCTCCCCATCTCGTCCTGTCTCCCCCTGCCTCTCCCAGTCTCCCCCCTGCCTCCCCGTGTCGTCCTGTTCCTCCCTGCCTCCCCCAGTCTCCCCCTGCCTCCCCGTCTCGTCCTGTCTCCCCCTGCCTCCCCGTCGTCCTGTCTCCCCTGCCTCCCCGTCTCGTCCTGTTCCTCCCCTGCCTCCCCGTCTCGTTCTGTCTCCCCCTGCCTCCCCGTCTCGTCCTGTCTCCCCCTGCCTCCCCGTCTCGTCCCTATCTCCCCCTGCCTCCCCACCTCGTCCTGTTCCTCCCCTGCCTCCCGTCTCGTCCTGTCTTCCCCTGCCTCCCCGTCTCGTCCTGTCTCCCCCTGCCTCCCCGTCTCGTCCTATCTCCCCCCTGCCTCCCCACCTCGTCCTGTTCCTCCCCTGCCTCCCCGTCTCGTCCTGTCTCCCCTGCCTCTCCCTGTCTCCCTCTGCCTCCCCCAGTCTCCCCCTGCCTCCCCGTCTCGTCCTGTCTCCCCTGGCTCTCCCTGTCTCCCCCTGCCTCCCCAGTCTCCCCTGCCTCCCCGTCTCGTCCTGTTCCTCCCCTGCCTCTCCCTGTCTCCCTCTGCCTCCCCGTCTCGTCCTGTCTCCCTCTGCCTCCCCGTCTCGTCCTGTCTCCCCCCTGCCTCCCCGTCTCGTCCTGTCTCCCCCTGCCTCTGCCTCCCCGCCCTGTTCCTCCCCTGCCTCTCCCTAGAGACCCAACACACAGCAGGAGATAACACGCCTCCTTGTAGGAGGAGTGAGAGACTCCAACACACAGCAGGAGATAACACGCCTCCTTGTAGGAGGAGTTAGAGACCCAACACACAGCAGGAGATAACATCGCCTCCTTGTAGGAGGAGTTAGAGACTCCAACACACAGCAGGAGATAACACGCTCCTTGTAGGAGGAGTTAGAGACCCAACACACAGCAGGAGATAACACGCTCCTTGTAGGAGGAGTTAGAGACCCAACACCACCAGGGAGATGAAGGCCTTGTAGGAGGAGTTAGAGACCCAACACACAGCAGAGATAACACGCCTCCTTGTAGGAGGAGTTAGAGACACAACACACGCCAGGAGTTAACACTTCCTTGTAGGAGGAGTTAGAGACCCAACACGCGGCAGGAGATAGAGAGGGGAGGGTCGGCTGTTGATACACCGAAACAAATCTGAAAAGTGAATAATCATGGACAGAAAGATCTGGAATTCCTGTCCATCTGTCTGTCTGTCTGTCTATCTGTCTGTGGCTAATTGTCTTTCCTTGAATCTCTCAACCACACATTGCAGTCAACCACACATCCCCAGTCACCCACATTGCAGTCAACCACACATCCCAGTCAACCACACATTGCAGTCAACCACACAACCCAGTCAACTACACATTCCAGTCAACCACACAATCCAGTCAACCACACATTCAGTCAAACACCCAGTCAACCCACAGTCAACCACACAGTCAACCACACCTCCCAGTCAACCACACATCCCAGTCAACCACACCATTTAGTCAACCACACCATCCAGTCAACCACACCATCCAGTCAACCACACCATTTAGTCAACCACACCATTTAGTCAACCACACTATTTAGTCAACTACACCATCCAGTCAACCACACCATCCAGTCAACCACACCATCCAGTCAACCACACCATTTAGTCAACCACACCATTTAGTTAACACACACTATTTAGTCAACCACACCATTTAGTCAACCACACTATTTAGTCAACCACACCACCCAGTCAACCACACCATCCAGTCAACCACACCATCCAGTCAACCACACTATTTAGTCAACCACACCATTTAGTTAACCACACTATTTAGTCAACCACACCATCCAGTCAACCACACCATTTAGTCAACCACACCATTTAGTTAACCACACTATTTAGTCAACCACACCATTTAGTCAACCACACTATTTAGTCAACCACACCACCCAGTCAACCACACCATCCAGTCAACCACACCATCCAGTCAACCACACTATTTAGTCAACCACACCATTTAGTTAACCACACTATTTGTCAACCACACCATTTAGTCAACCACACTATTTAGTCAACTACACTATCCAGTCAACCACACCACCCAGTCAACCACACCATCCAGTCAACCACACTATTTAGTCAACCACACCATCCAGTCAACCACACCACCCAGTCAACCACACCACCCAGTCAACCACACCATCCAGTCAACCACACTATTTAGTCAACCACACCATCCAGTCAACCACACCACCCAGTCAACCACACCATCCAGTCAACCACACCACCCAGTCAACCACACCATCCAGTCAACCACACCATCCAGTCAACCACACCATCCAGTCAACCACACCCAGTCAACCACACCATCCAGTCAACCACACCATCCAGTCAACCACACCATCCAGTCAACCACACCATCCAGTCAACCACACCATCCAGTCAACCACACCATCCAGTCAACCACACCACCCAGTCAACCACACCATCCAGTCAACCACACCATTTAGTCAACCACACCATCCAGTCAACCACACCATCCAGTCAACCACACCATTTAGTCAACCACACTATTTAGTCAACCACACCATCAGTCAACCACACCACCCAGTCAACCACACCATCCAGTCAACCACACCATTTAGTCAACCACACCATTTAGTCAACCACACCATCCAGTCAACCACACCATTTAGTCAACCACACCATTTAGTCAACCACACCATTTAGTCAACCACACCATTTAGTCAACCACACCATTTAGTCAACCACACCATTTAGTCAACCACACCATCCAGTCAACCACACCATTTAGTCAACCACCACCATTTAGTCAACCACACCATTTAGTCAACCACACCATCCAGTCAACCACACCATTTAGTCAACCACACCATTTAGTCAACCACACCATTTAGTCAACCACACCATTTAGTCAACCACACCATTTAGTCAACCACACCATCCAGTCAACCACACCATCCAGTCAACCACACCATCCAGTCAACCACACTATTTAGTCAACCACACCATTTAGTTAACCACACTATTTAGTCAACCACACCATCCAGTCAACCACACCATTTAGTCAACCACACCATTTAGTTAACCACACTATTTAGTCAACCACACCATTTAGTCAACCACACTATTTAGTCAACCACACCACCCAGTCAACCACACCATCCAGTCAACCACACCATCCAGTCAACCACACTATTTAGTCAACCACACCATTTAGTTAACCACACTATTTAGTCAACCACACCATTTAGTCAACCACACTATTTAGTCAACTACACTATCCAGTCAACCACACCACCCAGTCAACCACACCATCCAGTCAACCACACTATTTAGTCAACCACACCATCCAGTCAACCACACCACCCAGTCAACCACACCACCCAGTCAACCACACCATCCAGTCAACCACACTATTTAGTCAACCACACACCATCCAGTCAACCACACCACCCAGTCAACCACACCATCCAGTCAACCACACCACCCAGTCAACCACACCATCCAGTCAACCACACCATCCAGTCAACCACCATCCAGTCAACCACACCACCCAGTCAACCACACCATCCAGTCAACCACACCATCCAGTCAACCACACCATCCAGTCAACCACACCATCCAGTCAACCACACCATCCAGTCAACCACACCATCCAGTCAACCACACCACCCAGTCAACCACACCATTTAGTCAACCACACCATCCAGTCAACCACACCATCCAGTCAACCACACCATTTAGTCAACCACACTATTTAGTCAACTACACTATCCAGTCAACCACACCACCCAGTCAACCACACCATCCAGTCAACCACACTATTTAGTCAACCACACCATCCAGTCAACCACACCACCCAGTCAACCACACCACCCAGTCAACCACACCATCCAGTCAACCACACTATTTAGTCAACCACACCATCCAGTCAACCACACCACCCAGTCAACCACACCATCCAGTCAACCACACCACCCAGTCAACCACACCATCCAGTCAACCACACCATCCAGTCAACCACACCATCCAGTCAACCACACCACCCAGTCAACCACACCATCCAGTCAACCACAATTCATCCAGTCAACCACACCATCCAGTCAACCACACCATCCAGTCAACCACACCATCCAGTCAACCACACCATCCAGTCAACCACACCACCCAGTCAACCACACCATTTAGTCAACCACACCATCCAGTCAACCACACCATCCAGTCAACCACACCATTTAGTCAACCACACTATTTAGTCAACCACACCATTCAGTCAATCAACCACACCACCCAGTCAACCACACCATCCAGTCAACCACACCATTTAGTCAACCACACCATTTAGTCAACCACACCATCCAGTCAACCACACCATTTAGTCAACCACACCATTTAGTCAACCACACCATTTAGTCAACCACACCATTTAGTCAACCACACCATTTAGTCAACCACACCATCCAGTCAACCACACCATCTAGTCAACCACACCATTTAGTCAACCACACCATTTAGTCAACCACACCATCCAGTCAACCACACCATTTAGTCAACCACACCATTTAGTCAACCACACCATTTAGTCAACCACACCATTTAGTCAACCACACCATTTAGTCAACCATCACTCATCCAGTCAACCACACCATTTAGTCAACCACACCATTTAGTCAACTCACACCATTTAGTCAACCACACCATCCAGTCAACCACACCATTTAGTCAACCACACCATTTAGTCAACCACACACATTTAGTCAACCCACACCATTTCAGTCAACCACAGCCTATTTAAGTCAACCACACCATTCTAGTCAACCACACCATTTAGTCAACCACACCATTTAGTCAACCACACCATTTAGTCAACCACACCATCCAGTCAACCACACCATCCAGTCCAACCACACCATTTAGTCAACCACACCATCTTAGTCAACCACACCATCCAGTCAACCACACCATCTAGTCAACCACACCATTTAGTCAACTGTCCAGTCAGCCATGCCTGCCAGTCGACCAACCACCATCAGTCAGCCACACCATCTAGTCAACCTCACCATCTGATCCAACCTATACCATCCAGTCCAGCCACACCACCCAGTCAGCCACACCATTTAGTCAACCTCACCATCGGTCCAACCACACCATCAAGATCAACCACACCATTCCCAAGTCAACCACACCATTTAGTCAGCCCACATCCAGTCAACCACCATCCAGTCAACCACACCACCCAGTCAACCACACCTTCCAGTCAGCCACACCATTTAGTCAGCCACACCATTT
>NW_025752673.1:0-12116 GCF_021184085.1 Oncorhynchus gorbuscha
ACAGGAGCAACACAAGGCATACAGGGGAATAAACACACACACAGAGAGGCACACAGGAGAATAAACACACACACACACAGAGAGGCACACAGGAGAATAAACACACACACACAGAGAGAGGCACACAGGAGAATAAACACACACACACACACGAGGCATACAGGGGAATAAACACACACACACACAGAGAGGCACACAGGAGAATAAACACACACACACACACACACAGAGAGGCATACAGGGGAATAAACACACACACACACACACAGAGAGGCATACAGGGAATAAACACACACACACACACACACAGAGGCATACAGGGGAATAAAACACACACACACAGAGAGAGAGAGGCACAGGTGTAAACGGGCTTTGTTTCTCAGGGAGCTGTCAGTACCGACACAGAAACAGACACAGGTGTAAAACGGGCTTTGTTTCTCAGGGAGCTGTCAGTACCCCGACACAGAAACAGACACAGGTGTAAACGGGCTTTGTTTCTCCAGGGAGCCGTCAGTACCGACACAGAAACAGACAGGTGTAAACGGGCTTTGTTTCTCAGGAGCTGTCAGTACCGACACAGAGGACAGACACAGAGACATACCTGCTTGGGTAAGGCCAGGTTGTGAGAACTACCACTGTATCCGATGGCCGTGTAGAGTTTAGCTCTTCTCATCAGCAGACATCAACTCTTCAATGCCTGTACCTAGAAAAAGGAGGGTTAAACATGAGGAACACCAATCAATGATGGCCAAACAAAACAGAACACCAATCAATGTGTTCCCTGGTGTTCTCAAGGTTCCACGTGAGGACGATCAGGACCGCCGTATTCATCATGTCTCAGAGTAGGAGGGGCTGATCTAACATCAGTTTAACCTTTACGTTATAATGTATAAGGTTATATGGACAAAGTGGACCTGCTCTGAGATCAGAACTCCAAGTCTAAAACACAATGCACTGTATCTCTCATTGAGGACAGAGGATAGAGAATGCTGGTCGTTAGTCTCTTGAGGGTTAGCTGGTCGTTAATTTGTCTCGAGGGTTAGCTGGTCGTTAGTTTGTTAGTATCTTGAGGTTAGCTGGTCATTAGTTTGTTCGTATCTTGAGGGTTAGCTGGTCATTAGTTTGTTAGTATCTTGAGGGTTAGCTGGTCATTAGTTTGTTAGTATCTTGAGGTTAGCTGGTCATTAGTTTGTTAGTATCTTGAGGGTTAGCTGGTCATTAGTTTGTTAGTCTCTTGAGGTTAGCTGGTCGTTAGTTTGTCTCGAGGTTAGCTGGTCGTTAGTTTTGTTAATCTCTTGAGGGTTAGCTGGTTGTTAGTCTCTTGAGGGTTAGCTGGTTGTTAGTTTGTTAGTCTCTTGAGGTTAGCTGGTCGTTAGTCTCTTGAGGGTTAGCTGGTCGTTAGTTTGTTAGTCTCGAGGGTTAGCTGGTCGTTAGTTTGTTAGTCTCTTGAGGGTTAGCTGGTCGTTAGTCTCTTGAGGGTTAGCTGGTCGTTAGTTTGTTAGTCTCTTGAGGGTTAGCTGGTCGTTAGTTTGTTAGTCTCTTGAGGGTTAGCTGGTCGTTAGTTTGTTAGTCTCTTGAGGGTTAGCTGGTCGTTAGTTTGTTAGTCTCTTGAGGGTTAGCTGGTCGTTAGTCTCGAGGGTTAGCTGGTCGTTAGTCTCGAGGGTTAGCTGGTCGTTAGTTTGTTAGTCTCGAGGGTTAGCTGGTCGTTAGTTTGTTAGTCTCTTGAGGGTTAGCTGGTCGTTAGTCTCTTGAGGGTTAGCTTGTTAGTCTCTTGAGGGTTAGCTGGTCGTTAGTCTCTTGAGGTTAGCTGGTCGTTAGTCTCTTGAGGGTTAGCTGGTGAGGGTTAGTCTCTTGAGGGTTAGCTGGTCGTTAGTCTCTTGAGGGTTAGCTGGTCGTTAGTCTCGAGGGTTAGCTGGTCGTTAGTTTGTTAGTCTCTTGAGGGTTAGCTGGTCGTTAGTTTGTTAGTCTCTTGAGGGTTAGCTGGTCGTTAGTCTCTTGAGGGTTAGCTGGTTGTTAGTTTGTTAGTATCTTGAGACTAACAAGAGTGGCCTGTTCATTGGTTACCTGTTCCTGATTGTGTGTGTGTCTGTGTGGTAACTGAGGAGTTCTCACCCTCTTCCTCCTGGGTTTCCTGTTCCTGCTCTTTCTTCTTCCCTTCCTTCCTTCCAAAGAAGCTGCTGAAAAACCCTCCTCCCTGCTTCTGGCCGGCCACAGCCTTCTTAGCTACCACCTTCTGCCCTGACCGGATCACCTAGAGGAGGGAGGGGGAGAGAGGAGGAGGGAGGGAGAGAGAGGAGGAGGGAGGGAGAGACAGGAGGAGGGAGAGAGAGACCGGAGGAGGGAGAGAGAGACAGGAGGAGGGAGAGAGAGACAGGAGGAGGGAGAGAGAGACAGGAGGAGGGAGAGAGAGACAGGGCAGGGAGAGAGAGACAGGAGAGGGAGAGAGAGACAGGAGGAGGGAGGAGAGAGAGACAGGAGGAGGGAGAGAGAGACAGGAGGAGGAGAGAGAGACAGGAGGAGGGAGAGAGAGACAGGAGGAGGGAGAGAGAGACAGGAGGAGGGAGAGAGAGACAGGAGGAGGAGAGAGAGAGACAGGAGGAGGGAGGAGAGACAGGAGGAGGGAGAGAGAGACAGGAGGAGGAGGAGAGACAGGAGGAGGGAGAGAGAGACAGGAGGAGGGAGGGGAGACAGAGGAGGGAGGGAGGGGAGAGGGAGAGACAGGAGGATGAAGGGAAGGGAGAGACAGGAGAGAGACAGACAGGAGGAGGGAGGGAGATGGGAAGAGGGAGGGAGATGGGAGGGAGATGGGAGGAGGGAGGGAGATGGGAGGGAGATGGGAGGAGGGAGGGGAGATGGGAGGGAGATGGGAGGAGGGAGGGAGATGGGAGGGAGATGGGAGGGAGAGAGATAGGAGGAGGGAGGGAGATAGAGATAGTTCAGACACAGGTCCATGGGGAGAACCTCCACAAAACCCCCATTGACCTGGTTGTAAACCCCAGTAGTATACTGTAGATGCCTCCTGGTTACCGGCGACAACAGATATTAGACAAACCTCCATCTGTGCTTGTTGCCGGGCCAACGTGATGTTGAAGACATCCAGGCTCTTCTCAGGTCCTGTATCTGCTTCTCTTGGTCCTCTCTGAGTTTTCCCTGTGGTGTCAGTAGTTTGGCCTTGTAGGCTGCCCTGTAGGTCTTCAGAGTGTGGCGGTGCCCGGATGTTGGACCACGACCACATCTGGTTGAAACGTCTGATGTGAACGTCCAGGATGCTGTTCATACTGTACTTCCACCTGGAAACAGCGCCACACTACCGTTAAGGTGCTGAGATGGAGATCAGTGGGCATGGTTCCCGTCTAATGAAACCTCAACCCTAAGTTGAATAACATGATGAAACTCCCAACACAACATTATCCCAACAACACGTCTGCTGGTATACTTCCTTCAATTAGGATTGAAGACAACAACAACAACAACAAATCAGAAAAGTTCAAATTGTTTTGATAAACAGATATCATGACTAGTACTGCTCATTAGAATGTATGGAGTGGTGACTGGCTGGTTGTCTGACTGACTGACTGGCTGGCTGACTTGCTGGCTGGTTGGCTGACTGACTGGCTGGTTGGCTGGTTGTCTGACTGACTGACTGGCTGGCTGACTTGCTGGCTGGTTGGCTGACTGACTGGCTGGTTGGCTGGTTGACTGGTTGGCTGACTGACTGGTTGGCTGACTGACTGGTTGGCTGACTGACTGGCTGGTTGGCTGGCTGACTGGTTGGCTGACCTACTGGCTGGTTGGTTGACTGGCTGACTGGTTGGTTGACTGGCTGACTGGTTGGCTGGCTGACTGACTGACTGGTTGGCTGACTGACTGGTTGGCTGACTGACTGGCTGACTGACTGGCTGGTTGGCTGACTGGTTGGCTGACTGGTTGGCTGGCTGACTGGTTGGTTGACTGGCTGACTGGTTGGCTGACTGGTTGGTTGACTGGCTGACTGGTTGGCTGACTGGCTGACTGGCTGACTGGTTGGCTGACTGGTTGGCTGACTGACTAGGACTGCTCATTAGAATGTATGGAGTGGTGACTGGTTGGCTGACTGACTGGCTGACTGGCTGGTTGGCTGGCTGACTGGTTTGACTGGCTGGCTGGCTGACTGGCTGGTTGGCTGCCTGGCTGGTTGACTGGCTGGCTGACTGGATGGTTGGTTGGTTGACTGGTTGGTTGACGGGCTGGTTGGTTGACTGACTGGCTGGTTGACTGGCTGGCTGGTTGACTGGCTGACTGGCTGGCTGACTGACTGGTTGGCTGACTGACTGGCTGACTGACTGACTGGTTCTGACTGACCAGTGCATTGGAATGTTGTGTGTACTGGTTGGTTCAGGCTGACTGGCTGGTTGGGTCTGACTTCTTGACTGGCTGGCTATAGACTCTGGCAGGTCCACCTGGTTGGTGGCTGACAGGATGAGACAACATGATGGTTGGTTGACTCTGACTGGTCCACTGGCTGGTTGGTTGACTGACTGGCTGGACAACTGCCTGGCTGGTTGACTGGCTGGCTGACTGGATGGTTGGTTGGTTGACTGGTTGGTTGACTGGAAGTTGACTGACTGGCTGGTTGACTTACCAGTGCTCTGGTTGTCCACTGGTTCAGGTACTGAACTGGAAGAGACAACATGATGGTCTATAGACTAGGCTGGTTGGTACTGAACAGGAAGAGACAACATGATATCAGTCTATAGACTGTGTACAGGTCCACCATGGTTAGGTACTGAACAGGAAGAGACAAGATTATATCAGTCTCTAGACTCTAGCAGGTCCACCATGGTTAGGTACTGAACAGGAAGAGACAAGATTATATCAGTCTCTAGACTCTAAACAGACGCCTCACAAGTCCTCAACTGACAGCTTCATTAAATAGTACCCTCAAAACACCAGTCTCAACGTCAACAGTGAAGAGGCGACTCCGGGATGCTGGTCTTCTAGGCAGAGTTCCTCTGTCCAGTCTCAACCGGGATGCTGGTCTTCTAGGCAGAGTTCCTCTGTCCAGTCTCAACATCAACAGTGAAGAGGTGACTCCGGGATGCTGGTCTTCTAGGCAGAGTTCCTCTGTCCAGTCTCAACGTCAACAGTGAAAAGGTGACTCCGGGATGCTGGTCTTCTAGGCAGAGTTCCTCTGTCCAGTCTCAACATCAACAGTGAAGAGGCGACTCCGGGATACTGGCCTTCTAGGCAGAGTTCCTCTGTCCAGTCTCAACATCAACAGTGAAGAGGCGACTCCGGGATACTGGCCTTCTAGGCAGAGTTCCTCTGTCCAGTCTCAACATCAACAGTGAAGAGGCGACTCCGGGATGCTGGCCTTCTAGGCAGAGTTCCTCTGTCCAGTGTCTGTGTTCTTTTGCCCAACCTAATATTTTATTTTTATTGGCCAGTCTGAGATATGGATTTTTCTTTGCAACTCTGCCTAGAAGGTCAGCATCCCAGAGTCACCTCTTCACTGTTGATGTTGAGACTGGACAGAGGAACTCTGCCTTGAAGACCAGCATGCCTGAGTCGCCTCTTCACTGTTTTGAGCAGGTGGGTAATATTTAATGAAGCTGAGAATTGAGAACTTGTGAGGCGTCTGTTTCTCAAACGTGACACTCTAATGTACTTGTCCTCTTGCTCAGTTGTGCACCGGGGCATCCCAGTCTTTCTATTCTGGTTAGAGCCAGTTTGCTCTGTTTTGTGAAGGGAGTAGTACACAGCGCTGTACAAGATCTTCAGTTTCTTTCTATTTCACATAGATGCTCTGATACAGAGACACTGTCAGTCCATTCAACTAGGTTTTAGTAGGACAAAACAAGCACATAGATGCTCTGATACAGAGACACTTTCAGTCAGTCAATTCAACTAGGTTTTAGTAGGACAAAACAAGCACATAGATGCTCTGATACAGAGACACTTTCAGTCAGTCAATTCAACTAGGTTTCTGATACAGAGACACTTTCAGTCAGTCAATTCAACTAGGTTTTAGTAGGACAAAACAAGCACATAGATGCTCTGATACAGAGACACTTTCAGTCAGTCAATTCAACTAGGTTTTAGTAGGACAAAACAAGCACATAGATGCTCTGATACAGAGACACTTTCAGTCAGTCAATTCAACTAGGTTTTAGTAGGACAAAACAAGCACATAGATGTTCTGATACAGAGACACTTTCAGTCAGTCAATTCAACTAGGTTTTAGTAGGACAAAACATTATCAACTACAGGAAGTAAACTATTCTTCACGTCAGCAGAATCACCGCCAGGAAGGTTTGATCAGCTATGTTCTAAGTTGGCATGTCTCTGTGTGTGTGTGAGTCTGGTCTGTGTGTCTGTCTCTCTGTGTGTGTGTGTGTGTGTGTGTGTGTGTGTGTGTGTGTGTGTGTGTGTGTGTGTGTGTGTGTGTGTGTGTGTGTGTGTGTGTGTGTGTGTGTGTGTGTGTGTGTGTGTGTGTGTGTGTGTGTGTGTGTGTGTGTGTGTGTGTGTGTGTGTGTGTGTACCTGTGGTCTGGTCATCTCTACTGCTACATTCTGAACCTCCAGATGCAGGCTGGCTTTGGGAGACTTCAGCTCAATCTCAGCACTCGGGTTGATTACCATTTTAGCAGAGGCAAAGATGGGTTTGAAAACTAGATGGGGAGGAGAGAGAAAGAGGAAGAGAGGAGAACATCCTATGACATCCCAGTCAGTATACACCCAGCCAGTATACACCCAGTCAGTATACACCCAGCCAGTATACACCCAGCCAGTCAGTATACACCCAGTCAGTATACACCCAGCCAGTCAGTATACACCCAGTCAGTATACACCCAGCCAGTATACACCCAGCCAGTCAGTATACACCCAGCCAGTATACACCCAGCCAGTCAGTATACACCCAGTCAGTATACACCCAGCCAGTCAGTATACACCCAGTCAGTATACACCCAGCCAGTATACACCCAGTCAGTATACACCCAGTCAGTATACACCCAGTCAGTATACACCCAGCCAGTATACACCCAGCCAGTATACACCCACCCAGCCAGTATACACCCAGTCAGTATACACCCAGCCAGTATACACCCAGCCAGTATACACCCAGTCAGTATACACCCAGCCAGTATACACCCAGTCAGTATACACCCAGCCAGTATACACCCAGTCAGTATACACCCAGCCAGTATACACCCAGCCAGTATACACCCAGTCAGTATACACCCAGTCAGTATACACCCAGTCAGTATACACCCAGCCAGTATACACCCAGCCAGTATACACCCAGCCAGTATACACCCAGTCAGTATACACCCAGCCAGTATACACCCAGTCAGTATACACCCAGACAGTATACACCCAGACAGTATACACCCAGGCAGTATACACCCAGTCAGTCAGTATACACCCAGCCAGTCAGTATACACCCAGCCAGTATACACCCAGCCAGTATACACCCAGTCAGTATACACCCAGTCAGTATACACCCAGCCAGGATACACCCAGCCAGTATACACCCAGCCAGTATACACCCAGTCAGTATACACCCAGTCAGTATACACCCAGTCAGTATACACCCAGCCAGTATACACCCAGTCAGTATACACCCAGCCAGTATACACCCAGCCAGTATACACCCAGTCAGTATACACCCAGCCAGTATACACCCAGTCAGTATACACCCAGTCAGTATACACCCAGACAGTATACACCCAGCCAGTATACACCCAGTCAGTATACACCCAGTCAGTATACACCCAGTCAGTATACACCCAGCCAGTATACACCCAGCCAGTATACACCCAGCCAGTATACACCCAGTCAGTATACACCCAGCCAGTATACACCCAGCTAGTATACACCCAGCCAGTATACACCCAGCCAGTATACACCCAGTCAGTATACACCCAGACAGTATACACCAGACAGTATACACAGCCAGTCAGTATACACCCAGCCAGTATACACCCAGCCAGTATACACCCAGCCAGTATACACCCAGCCAGTATACCCAGCCAGTATACACCCAGCCAGTATACACCCAGCCAGTATACACCCAGTCAGTATACACCCAGCCAGTATACACAGCCAGTATACACCCAGCCAGTATACGCAGCCAGTATACACCCAGCCAGTATACACCCAGCCCAGTATACACCCAGCCAGTATACACCCAGCCAGTATACACCCAGCCAGTATACACCCAGCCAGTATACACCCAGCCAGTATAAAACCCCCAGCCAGTATACACCCAGCCAGTATACACCCAGCCAGTATACACCCAGCCAGTATACACCCAGCCAGTATACCAGTCAGTATACACCCAGCCACCCAGCCAGTATACACCCAGCCAGTATACACCCAGCCAGTATACACCCAGCCAGTATACACCCCAGCCAGTATACACCCAGCCAGTATACACCCAGCCAGTATACACCCAGCCAGTATACACCCAGCCAGTATACACCCAGCCAGTATAGCCAGTCAGTATACACCCAGCCAGGATACACCCAGCCAGGATACACCCAGTCAGTATACACCCAGCCAGTATACACCCAGCCAGTATACACCCAGCCAGTATACACCCAGCCAGTATACACCCAGCCAGTATACACCCAGCCAGTATACACCCAGCCAGTATACACCCAGCCAGTATACACCCAGCCAGTATACACCCAGCTAGTATACACCCAGTCAGTATACACCCAGCTAGTATACAACCAGTGGTGTGTGTGTGTGTGTTACCCATGGTACATACTGTATTGGTAGTCTTTGATCTCTTGGTCCTTGGTACTGATGCCGTCCTTCAGCTTTTCCTGGACAGACACAAAGACAAGGAAGAGGATTAGAAATCACACAGACATGACTCTGGTCTTCTGTAGCTCAGTCGGCAGAGCATCGTGCTTGCAACGCCAGGGGTGTGGGTTCGATTCCCGGGAACACCCATAAGTAAAACCTATGTATGTAAAACTGTCGCTTTGCATGAAAAAGTTTATGCCAAATGACATATATTATTATTATTATATTATGACAAAGTATCGAAGATGGAAACATCTGTAGGATCAACCCGACGCGTATCTAAGATATTTAGAGATGCAGTTTCAATACTGATGAAACAGTACGGCAGGCTGTGTTTTGTAGCATCATTTCCCTGTCCAATGTCTTCCAGTGGAGAGGTATTATAGATCCTGTATGAGGAACAACACTGACGGTGTTCACCTCTAACCCCTCCTCCCTCATTATATTATAGATCCCTGTATGAGGAACAACACTGTGTTCACCTCTAACCTCTCCTCCCTCATTATATTATAGGTCCCTGTGTTCACCTCTAACCTCTCCTCCCTCATTATATTACAGATCCCTGTGTTCACCTCTAACCTCTCCTCCCTCATTATATTATAAATCCCTGTGTTAACCTCTAACCCCTCCTCCCTCATTATATTATAGATCCCTGTATGAGGTACTACAACCTCTAACCCCTCCTCCCTCAATGTTAACCTCTCTAACCCCTCCTCCCTCATTATATTATAGATCCCTGTATGAGGTACTGACAGTGTTACCTCAACACTGAATGTGTTAGACCTCTGACGGTGTTCACCTCTCCTCCCTCATTATATTATAGATCCCTGTACTGTGTTTACCTCAACCCTCTCCCCTCGTTATACATAGATCCATGTGTTCACCTCTAACCTCTCCTCCCTCATTATTTATATTACAGATCCCTGTGTTCACCTCTAACCTCTCCTCCCTCATTATATTACAATCCCTGTGTTCACCTCTAACCTCTCCTCCCTCATTATATTATAGACTGTATGAGGAACAACACTGACGGTGTTCACCTCTAACCTCTCCTCCCTCATTATATTATAGATCCCTGTGTTCACCTCATCCCTCATTATATTACAGATCCTGTATGAGGTACTACAACAACACTGGTGTTCACCTCTAACCTCTCCTCCCTCATTATATTATAGAGATCCTGTGTTCACCTCTAACCTCTCCTCCCTCATTATATTATAGATCCCTGTATGAGGTACTACAACAACTGAATGTGTTCACCTTAACCTCTCCTCCCTCATTATATTATAGATCCCTGTGTTCACCTCTAACCTCTCCTCCCTCATTATATTATAGATCCCTGTGAGGTACTACAACCTCTCCTCTCATTATATTACAGATCCTGTGCCTCTAACCCCTCCTCCCTCATTATATTATGTGTTAACCTCTAACCTCTCCTCTCCTCCCTCATATATTATAGATCCCTGTGTTCACCTCTAACCTCTCCTCCCTCATTATATTATAGATCCCTGTATGAGGAGTACAACACTGACGGTGTTTACCTCCTAACCTCTCCTCCTCATTTAACAGCACTGACTGACGGTGTTAACCTCTCCTCCCTCATTATATTACAGATCCACATTTACAGTGGTACAGATCCCTGTGTTGACCTCTAACCTCTCCTCCCTCATTATATTATAGATCCCTGGACCTCTAAGGTACTACATTAACACTCCCTGTGTTAACCTTAACCCCTCCTCCCTCATTATATTATAGATCCCTGTGTTCACCTCTAACCTCTCCTCCCTCATTATATTATAGATCCCCAACACTCATCCTCCCTCATTATATTATAGATCCTGTATGAGGTACTGAAACAACACTGACTGTGTTAACCTCTCCTCCCTCATTATATTACAGATCCCTGTATTCACCTCTAACATTCCTCCCTCATTATATTATAGATCCCTGTATGAGGTACTACAACAACACTGATGTGTTAACCTCTAACCTCTCCTCCTCATTATATATATTCAGAACCAGGTTCACCTCTAACCTCTCCTCCCTCATTATATTATAGATCCTTGAGGTACTACAACAAACCCTGACATTATCATTAATCCAACTCCTAACCAGGACTCCTCATTATATTACTGGATAGATCAGACTCCCCATTGTATGAGGTACTACAAGAAACACTGAATGTGTTGACCTTAACCTACTCCTCCTCATTATATTATAGATCCCTGTATGAGGTACTGCAACAAACTGGACATTAATTAACCTACAGTAGACAGAGATCCCAGGACTGAGGTACTACAACAACACTGACATGTGTTAACCTCTTCTCCCTCATTATATTACAGAACTGGACATTAATTAACCTCCCTCATTACAGAACCAGGATGTCTGAATACAACCTCTAACCTCTAATTAACCTCCTTATATTATAGAACCAGGATGAGGTCTGAATACAAACTGGACATTGATTAATCTAACCTCATTATCTTTTCACACGCTCTCCTTCTCCTCTACTGTTTTATAGACATTTTTCCTCAATAAACCCTGCAGATCATTAATCCAACACAGGACTACAGTGAATACAAACTGGAGAACAGACATTAATTAACCTACAGTAGACAGAACCAGGACTCTGAATACAAACTGGACATTAATTAACCTACAGTAGACAGAACCAGGACTCTGAATACAAACTGGACATTAATTAACCTACAGTAGACAGAACCAGGACTGTCTGAATACAAACTGGACATTAATTAACCTACAGTAGACAGAACCAGGACTCAGTCTGAATACAAACTGGACATTAATTAACCTACAGTAGACAGAACCAGAACTCTGAATACAAACTGGACATTAATTAACCTACAGTAGACAGACAGGACTCAGTGAATACAAACTGGACATTAATTAACCTACAGTAGACAGAACCAGGACTCAGTCTGAATACAAACTGAACATTAATTAACCTACAGTAGACAGAACCAGGACTCAGTCTGAATACAAACTGGACATTAATTAACCTACAGTAGACAGAACCAGGACTCAGTCTGAATACAAACTGAACAGACATTAATTAACCTACAGTAGACAGAACCAGGACTCTGAATACAAACTGGACATTAATTAACCTACTGTAGACAGAACCAGGACAGTCTGAATACAAACTGGACATTAATTAACCTACTGTAGACAGAACCAGGACTCTGAATACAAACTGAACATTAATTAACCTACAGTAGACAGAACCAGAACTCTGAATACAAACTGGACATTAATTAACCTACTGTAGACAGAACCAGGACTCTGAATACAAACTGA
>NW_025752674.1:0-5000 GCF_021184085.1 Oncorhynchus gorbuscha
GCCAACAAGGCAGAGTTCATTCAGCCTATGCCTTCCAGTCCTCTAATTTCTGGTACTGACGGAAACATGGATCACCACAGATAACACATGCTACCCATTGCCTACTGCTCTTTCGTCCTCCACGCGTTCTCATACACCCCAGAGTTTGACATGGGTGGTGGTACTTAGTGAGTCTCATCCTTCCCTTAAAGTGGGTCATTCTCCTTCTCTCTACCCATCTCAAGTCATATTCCTCCTCCCATGCTGTCACAGCTGCCAGCTCTCAGCTTGACATCGTTTGCTGCCTATCGCCCTCTCCAGTACTGAGAGCTCATCACACGGCTTGATGCGCCTGATAAGCCTCCTTCCTGAGACGGGCCACTCCTCCCAAATCTGGGCCTAATCCTTTGACCATCCCACGCACTGCTTTGACTCACTCCTTTCCTGCCTACCTTCTCTCGCACTCTCCTCTCTGCTGTTAGACCTCCACCCACCTCACTTGCAAGGCTGGCACACGCATCGACTAAATCTTTACTAGATGCTGTTCTTCCACTAGTGCCTAGCTCCTCTCGGACCACTCACTTGCATTCCGATGGTGGTCACAAGCTGCCTCTCCTACCACTCGCTTCTTACGCTACATGATACGCCTCCCACTCCTCTCTCTGCTCAAATCTTCACGCCATATTTTCCTCTTCTGATTCTAGTTCTCTTTCCAATCTGTTTTTAGAAAACTTCTTGACTCTCTATATCTCTGGTGCTACGGCCTTCTGACGACCACTATGAAGCCACAGAATATCATAAGGTCGGCGAAATGCAATCCGCTCCTGGATCTGGCATATTTCTCCTCCTCCTCTTACATTTTCTCCTCTGTCTCTGTGCTGCTAAAATATTTCTGGCCACTCTAAACTCCCAGCATCTACCTTCTAGAAAGTTTTTTGCCACCTCTCCTTCCTCCTGAATCCTCCTCTCTCTCCTAGATGACTCGTCAACCATTTTGAAAGAGTTGTCCGACCTCGCTTGCTAAGTAACCACACTGCCTCTACCCTGTGCTCTGACCTCTTTTCCCCTTCCAGATGAGATGGACGGCCGCCTGTCACGCTGACCTACTGTCCTCTCCCAGACATGACCTTCCTTGCTCCTTCCGGCTCGTTCAAGAGTAGAGGCACTCTTCCTCAGCCCCACGATTCTCCCATGCCAACAACTACAGACAGTATTTCTCCTCTTCTCTCCTGAACGCGCCGTCTCTGGTCATTCTGCCTCCAGACGATCTTGATCCAAACAGTCAGGCTGCCTTTTAGAGAATTGTCTCTACGTAAAGGCTGAGAAGTGCTCTTTTCATGTCTCCTCCGTTACTTTTCTCGGTTCCGTTATTTCCGCTGAAGGCATTCAGATGGATTCCGCTAAGGTCCAAGCTGTCAGTGATTGGCCCGTTCCAAGGTCACGTGTCGAGTTGCAGCGCTTTTTAGGTTTCGCTAATTTCTATCGGCGTTTCATTCGTAATTTCGGTCAAGTTGCTGCCCCTCTCACAGCTCTTACTTCTGTCAAGACGTGTTTTAAGTGGTCCGGTTCCGCCCAGGGAGCTTTTGATCTTCTAAAAGAACGTTTTACGTCCGCTCCTATCCTCGTTACTCCTGACGTCACTAGACAATTCATTGTCGAGGTTGACGCTTTCAGAGGTAGGCGTGGGAGCCATTCTATCCCAGCGCTTCCAGTCTGACGATAAGGTTCATCCGTGCGCTTATTTTTCTCATCGCCTGTCGCCATCTGAGCGCAACTATGATGTGGGTAACCGTGAACTGCTCGCCATCCGCTTAGCCCTAGGCGAATGGCGACAGTGGTTGGAGGGGCGACCGTTCCTTTTGTCGTTTGGACAGACCATAAGAACCTTGAGTACATCCGTTCTGCCAAACGACTTAATGCCCGTCAAGCTCGTTGGGCGTTGTTTTTCGCTCGTTTCGAGTTTGTGATTTCTTACCGTCCGGGTAGCAAGAACACCAAGCCTGATGCCTTATCCCGTCTGTTTAGCCCCTTCTGTGGTTTCTACTGATCCCGAGGGATTCTTCCTTATGGGCGTGTTGTCGGGCTGACAGTCTGGGGAATTGAAAGACAGGTTAAGCAAGCACTCACGCACTGCGTCGCCGCGCGCTTGTCCTAGTAACCTCCTTTCTGCTCCTGTTTCCACTCGTCTGGCTGTTCTTCAGTGGGCTCACTCTGCCAAGTTAGCTGGTCATCCCGGGCGTTCGGTGTCACCCTGGCGCCTATTCGCCAGCGCTTGGTGGCCGACTCAGAGCGTGACACGCGCCTCGTTTCGTGGCTGCGTGTTCAGACTGCGCGCAGAAGAAGTCTGGTAATTTTTTTTCTGCTTCTGCTCCTGGTCTTGCTGGGTCTCAGTCTGTTCCTGCCATCGCATCTCTCCTGTTCTTGTCCCTGCCCTTGCTGTGTCTCAGTCTGTCCCTAGTTCTCATTTTTTTAGAGTAGTACCCTAGTTTCCCTTTTATCGTTTTTCGTTACGGTCCTGAGGAGAGGAGTTGGGTTCTTTCTCGGGACGTGCTGGACCGTTTGATCTATGATTTCCCTCCGTTGCCGCCAGTGTTCCTCCTCGAGAGCGCCAGGAGGCGCCGGTGAGTGGGGGGTACTGTCATGTTTGTCATTTATTATCTTGTCTTGTCCCTGTGCTTCCCATTCTATTCGTTTCCCTCTGCTGGTCTTATTTGGTTCTTTCCTCCTTCTAGCCCTCTCTCTCCCCCTCCTCTCTCACTCTCTCGCTCTCTCTTCTCTCTATCGTTTCCGTTCCTGCTCCCAGCTGTTCCTATTCCCTAATCATCATTTAGTCTTCCCACACCTGTTCCCGATCCTTTCCCCTGATTAGACTCCCTATTTATTCCTTTGTGTTCCGTTTCCTGTGTCAGTCGGTTCCCTTGTTTTGTATTCCATGCTGTGGAGTGCATTTCGCCCTGTCCTGTCGTGTTTTGCCGTGATGTGTATCACCCCTGTCCTGTCGTGTTTGTGCCTTCATCAGACGCTGCGTGTGAGCAGGTGTCTCAGTCGACTACGGCCTCGCCACCCGGCGACCTGCAGTCTGTGGTCAAGCCCAGTTGTTTCCTTCTACAAATCTAGAGGATTTCAGTTATTCCGTTTGAACATTAATAAACTCTGTTTCTGTTAAGTCAGCGTTTGGGGTCCTCTTTCCTGCGACAGGTTACAAGCCCAAGCGGTACCGCTATGTATTCTATGGGCCCTGGTCAACAGTTGTGTACTATATAGGGACTAGGTGCCATTCGGGATGACTCAGTGAGTTTATATTTGAATAATGAAGTTGCTCTGGATAATGTTTAGTTCTATAAAAATTCAATTAAAAACAGTCATTACAATTTTTCCCAATCATGCGGGGAGACTAACGTACCTGAATGCCTGAGAGATTGGAAAGGATAGCTTGTGGTTGGAAAATATAGTGTGTGTGTGTGTGTGTGTGTGTGTGTGTGTGTATGCACTGTTACCAGTATGTGCACATTTTCTTTAAGTACAACACAATTCCAACACAGGAACACAAACAGCCCAAGAAAAAGGCTGTTGTATAGCAAGTAGAACAGATGATTTGGTAAGAGGTGAAGAGAGCTGACAATGTGGAGAAGACTGACAGAACAGGAAGGGGAGGTGAAGGGTTTTAATGAAAAGGAAAAGAGAACAGCCCTCCCTCCCCGGGTCTGTCAATCGATCCCTGGCTTTATTAAAGCCTGTTATCCCCTGGCTCTAGAAGGCTCTGACCCATCGTCACCCCTCTCCATCAAACACAGACAAGACACAAAGGAGGAAGGAGCAGGATATACTTTAAAACAGAGAGAGAGGGGGGAGAGAGAGAGGGGGGTGAAGCACGAGGGCATTCTACACCATTAAACAACAAGTTGAAATTGAAATAGCTATTAAAAATTTGCCCAAAACTAATTGAATGTGTCATTGAACCAGTTGCACTTTATGGTGTGGGGTCCACTTGCAAACAAGATTTCACTAAATGGGACAAACACCCCATTGAAACCCTGCATGCAGAGTTCTGTAAGATTCTCCTACATGTCCAGAGGAAAACTACAAATAATGCATGCAGGGCAGAATTAGGCCAATATCCACTCATTTTAAAAACCCAAGAAAGAGCAATTAAGTTTTGGAAACATCTAAAATACAGTGACTCTCATATCATTACTTCAAGCCCTGCAAAGCCAAGAGCTGAGCAAAGAAAATAGTCCCCTCATCCAGCTGGTCCTGGGGCTGAGTTCACAAACCTGTTCTACTAACACACTGAAGCATCAGGACCAGAACATCAATCAATCAGAATAAACCAAATGACAAACACAGTCAAAACAGAACTACATTGCTTATTGGGAAACACAGGCACAAGCACAAAGCAAAATGCAGTGCTATCTGGCCTAAATCGATAGTACACTGTAGCTAACTATTTGACCATGGTTACTAATAACAACCTTAGAAAAACCTTGACAAAGTACAGGCTCAGTGAGCACAGCCTTGACATTGAGAAGGATAGACACAGGAAAACCTGGCTCCCTGTAGAGGGAAAGGCTGTGCAACCACTGTACCACAGCAGAACCTGAGACAGAGCTGCATTTCCTGACAAAATGGAAAATATAAAACAATTAGAGAGTGACATTTCCCAAATTTGAAACCCTTATTCAAGGTTTCAAATACCTCTCTGATGAGAGTAGGCTACCCGTCCTGTTGGGAGAGGACACAGAGAGCTGTGGGGTGGCAGCGCACTACATCGCTGCCTGACATAAGATGAGGGACAGTGTCTGACAGACCAGTCAACCTACACATGTCCTCTACTGTATGCTTATTGTTATTGTTGAATGTATGATTATTTTGACCCTTGGTTATTGTTGTTACTGTTGTCCTGTTGACAATTTTGATTCTTATTATCTTAATATTGTAAATATCCAAAGTAAGCTTTGGTAATATGTACATTGTTACGTCATGACAGTAAAGCAAATTGAATTGAATTGAATTGAATTGAG
>NW_025752674.1:7500-12113 GCF_021184085.1 Oncorhynchus gorbuscha
TTCTGCTCTGTTCTGTTCTGCTCTGTTCTGTTCTGTTCTGCTCTGGTCCGTCTCTGTTCTGGTCTGGTCTGTTCTGCTCTGTTCTGTTCTGTTCTGGTCTGGTCTGTTCTGCTCTGTTCTGTTCTGCTCTGTTCTGTTCTGCTCTGTTCTGTTCTGCTCTGTTCTGTTCTGGTCTGGTCTGTTCTGCTCTGTTCTGTTCTGCTCTGTTCTGTTCTGTTCTGGTCTGGTCTGTTCTGCTCTGTTCTGTTCTGCTCTGTTCTGTTCTGCTCTGTTCTGTTCTGCTCTGGTCTGCTCTGCTCTGCTCTGTTCTGCTCTGTTCTGGTCCGTTCTGTTCTGTGGTGGTGGAGGTGTTGATGGTGGGAAGTGTTTAAAAGCTTTAATCAGCCTCCTTCCCTGCCCTGCTCTCTCTTAGCACCACACACACACACACACACACACACACACACACACACACACACACACACACACACACACACACACACACACACACACACACACACACACACACACACACACACACACACACACACACACACACACACACACACACACACACCACACACACACGCACACACAGCTGCACTCTGCCTCACTGAAAGGTTGTTTTATTAATGTTGTCCAGCCCAGAGTGAATAAACGACTGAAGGGGGAAATGCATTGTGCTGCGTTTGATTTAGTGAAGCACGATTGGAGCGGAAACAAAGGACATGAAAAACATGTCTCCTAGCTAGCTAGGGCTTTGTGATGCAGGCTGGGTCCTTAATGGCCCCCTATGGCCTATATAGTGCCTCCATGTCCTGGTCAAAAGGATTCCACTACATAGTGATGGGAGCCATTTGGGACACAGCTGTTGGATCGGGAGGCAGGGGAAGCCAGGGTACTATACTATACATAGTGATAGGAGCCAGGGTACTATACTATACATAGTGATAGGAGCCATTTGGGACACAGCCATTGGATCGGGAGGCAGGGGAAGCCAGGGTACTATACTATACATAGTGATAGGAGCCAGGGTACTATACTATACATAGTGATAGGAGCCAGGGTACTATACTATACATAGTGTAGCCTGGACTAAGTGGGTTTTCACAAAGTGACTGTGTGTGCATTTAAAGGGTGTCTGCATTTGAAATCAGTGTGTGTGCCCTGTTAGAACAGTGTGTTTTATGTTACAATTAGATTGTCTTCCATGATATAATATAACCAGTTGATAGTACAGATTGTCTTCCATGATATAATATAACCAGTTGATATTACAGATTGTGTTCCATGATATAATATAACCAGTTGATATTAGTGTGTTCCATGATATAATATAACCAGTTGATAGTACAGAGTGTGTTCCATGATATAATATAACCAGTTGATAGTACAGATTGTGTTCCATGATATAATATAACCAGTTGATATTAGTGTGTTCCATGATATCATATAACCAGTTGATAGTACAGATTGTGTTCCATGATATAACATTTACATTTACATTTAAGTCATTTAGCAGACGCTCTTATCCAGAGCGACTTACAAATTGGTGCATTCACCTTATGACATCCAGTGGGACAGTCACTTAACAATAGTGCATCTAAAACTTAGGGGGGGTGGGGTGAGAGGGATTACTTAACCTATCCTAGGTATTCCTTAAAGAGGTGGGGTTTCAGGTGTCTCCGGAAGGTGGTGATTGACTCCGCTGTCCTGGCGTCGTGAGGGAGTTTGTTCCACCATTGGGGGGCCAGGGCAGCGAACAGTTTTGACTGGGCTGAGCGGGAGCTGTACTTCCTCAGTGGTAGGGAGGCGAGCAGGCCAGAGGTGGATGAACGCAGTGCCCTTGTTTGGGTGTAGGGCCTGATCAGAGCCTGGAGGTACTGAGGTGCCGTTCCCCTCACAGCTCCGTAGGCAAGCACCATGGTCTTGTAGCGGATGCGAGCTTCAACTGGAAGCCAGTGGAGAGAACGGAGGAGCGGGGTGACGTGAGAGAACTTGGGAAGGTTGAACACCAGACGGGCTGCGGCGTTCTGGATGAGTTGAAGGGGTTTAATGGCACAGGCAGGGAGCCCAGCCAACAGCGAGTTGCAGTAATCCAGACGGGAGATGACAAGTGCCTGGATTAGGACCTGCGCCGCTTCCTGTGTGAGGCAGGGTCGTACTCTGCGGATGTTGTAGAGCATGAACCTACAGGAACGGGCCACCGCCTTGATGTTAGTTGAGAACGACAGGGTGTTGTCCAGGATCACGCCAAGGTTCTTGGCGCTCTGGGAGGAGGACACAATGGAGTTGTCAACCGTGATGGCGAGATCATGGAACGGGCAGTCCTTCCCCGGGAGGAAGAGCAGCTCCGTCTTGCCGAGGTTCAGCTTGAGGTGGTGATCCGTCATCCACACTGATATGTCTGCCAGACATGCAGAGATGCGATTCGCCACCTGGTCATCAGAAGGGGGAAAGGAGAAGATTAATTGTGTGTCGTCTGCATAGCAATGATAAGAGAGACCATGTGAGGTTATGACAGAGCCAAGTGACTTGGTGTATAGCGAGAATAGGAGAGGGCCAAGAACAGAGCCCTGGGGACACCAGTGGTGAGAGCGCGTGGTGAGGAGACAGATTCTCGCCACGCCACCTGGTAGGAGCGACCTGTCAGGTAGGACGCAATCCAAGCGTGGGCCGCGCCGGAGATGCCCAACTCGGAGAGGGTGGAGAGGAGGATCTGATGGTTCACAGTATCGAAGGCAGCCGATAGATCTAGAAGGATGAGAGCAGAGGAGAGAGAGTTAGCTTTAGCAGTGCGGAGCGCCTCCGTGATACAGAGGAGAGCAGTCTCAGTTGAATGACTAGTCTTGAAACCTGACTGATTTGGATCAAGAAGGTCATTCAGAGAGAGATAGCGGGAGAGCTGGCCAAGGACGGCACGTTCAAGAGTTTTGGAGAGAAAAGAAAGAAGGGATACTGGTCTGTAATTGTTGACATCGGAGGGATCGAGTGTAGGTTTTTTCAGAAGGGGGTGCAACTCTCGGCCTTCTTGAAGACGGAAGGACAGCTAACGGTCAGGGATGAGTTGGATGAGCGAGGTGGAGTGTATGGGAGAAGGTCTCCGGAAATGGTCTGGAGAAGAGAGGAGGGGATAGGGTCAAGCGGGCAGGTTGTTGGGCGGCCGGCCACACAAGACGCTAGATTTCATCTGAGAGAGAGGGGAGAAAGAGGTCAGGAGCACAGGGTAGCAGTGAGAACCAGCGGCCGCTTGATCTAGCAAACGAGGATCGGATGTCGCCGACCTTCTTTTCAAAATGGTTGACGAAGTCATCTGCAGAGGAGGAGGGGGAGGGGGCGGAGGATTCAGGAGGGAGGAGAAGGTGGCAAAGAGCTTCCTAGGGTTAGAGGCAGATGCTTGAATTTAGCGTAGAAAGTGGCTTTAGCAGCAGAGACAGAGGAGGAAAATGTAGAGAGGGAGGGCGAAAGGATGCCAGGTCCGCAGGGAGGCGAGTTTTCTCCATCTTCCGCCGGCTGCCCGGAGCCCTGTTCTGGTGAGCTCGCAATGAGTCATCGAGCACGGAGCGGGAGGGGAGGGACTGAAAGCCGGCCTGGAGGATAGGGGACATAGGAGAGTCAAGGGATGCAGAGGGGAGGAGAGGAGGGTTGAGGGAGGCAGAATCAGGAGATAGGTGGGGAGGTTTGAGCGGAGGGAAGAGATGATAGGATGGAAGAGGAGAGAGTGGGGGAGAGAGAGCGAAGGTTGACGGCGATACCATCCGAGTAGGGGCAGTGTGGGAGGTGCTGGATGAGAGCGAGAGGGAAAAGGATACAAGGCAGTGGTTTGAGACTTGGAGGAGTTGCAGTGAGGTTAGTGGAAGAACAGCATCTAGTAAAGATGAGGTCGAGCGATTGCCGGCCTTGTGAGTAGGGGGGAAGGTGAGAGGGTGAGGTCAAAAGAGGAGAGGAGTGGAAAGAAGGAGGCAGAGAGGAAAGAGTCAAAGGTAGACGGGGGAGGTTAAAGTCGCCCAGAACTGTGAGAGGTGAGCCGTCTCAGGAAAGGAGCTTATCAAGGCATCAAGCTCATTGGATGAACCTCCGAGGGAACCTGGAGGGCGATAAATGATAAGGATGTTAAGCTTGAAAGGGCTAGTAACTGTGACAGCATGGAATTCAAAGGAGGCGATAGACAGATGGGTAAGGGGAGAAAGAGAGAATGACCACTTGGGAGAGATGAGGATCCCGGTGCCACCACCCCGCTGACCAGACGCTCTCGGGTGTGCAAGAACACGTGGGCGGACGAAGAGAGAGCAGTAGAGTAGCAGTGTTGTCTGGCTGGGACTCACCTGGGAGTAGGGTGACGCGCCACGTGGTGAGGAGCGTTGTATGGTCTGTGCAAGAGGAGAGAACAGGGATAAACAGACACATAGTTGACAGGCTACGAGAAGAGCTACGCTAATGCAAAGGAGATTGGAATGACAAGTGGACTACACGCCTCAATGTTCAGAAAGTTAAGCTACGTAGCAAGAATCTTATTGACTAAAATGATTAAAACAGATAACAGCACGTCGCTGTAAGCAGGCCGGCTGGCAGTGGGTGCGTTGTTAGACACTACACTAATCAAGTCGTTCCGTATGAGTGTAATAGTTTCTGCA
>NW_025752675.1:0-12111 GCF_021184085.1 Oncorhynchus gorbuscha
TCCTCTGGTAAGTGTTCTTGGGTATCTTGATCAAATATACACGAATTGTTAATTTATTATTAATTTAAAAAAAAGTGTTGTTTTTATTATTATTGACAGGCTGGTACCCACGCGTCATACATCCACTATGACTTAAAGTACACCCTGAGGCTGTGTGCTGAACATGGTTACCTCCAGGCCTGCGTTCTGGTCTATAAGATCATGGAGCTGTATGAGGAAGCTGTCGATCTGGCCTTGCAAGTGAGGATCTTGGCTAGTGTTTTGATGAATATGTAGCTAATTGATGACTATGTAATATTGGCAGGATGATGTAACATGCAAGATTTAAAGTGGAAGTGCAAATCGTGAGCTTACCCAATCTACACTGATTTGAAGTGGATTTAAAGAAGTGACCTCAATAAGGGCTCATTTCACCTGGTCAGTCTGTCATGGAAAGAGCAGGTGTTCCTAATGTTTTGTCCACTCAATACACATCGCTGTGAAGAAGTATTTGCCCCCCTTTTCTAAGTTTCTCTGCTTTTGTATATTTTTTGTGTGGCTGAGTTATCAGATATTCAACCAAAACCTAATATTAGAACAAATAAACACAACAATTATATACTTATTTAATTTATGTCATAAATAAAAAGTTATGCAACAACAAATGCCCCTGTGTGGAAAAAGTAATTACCCCTCTACACTCAATAACTGGTTGTGCCACCTTTTAGCTGCAATGACGCTTCCTGTAGTTGTTGATCAGTCTCTCATGTCACTGTGGAGGAATTTTGGTCCACTCATCCATGCAGAAGTGCTTTAACTCGGTGACTTTTGTGGGTTTTCAAGCATGAACTGCTTGTTTCAAGTCCTGCCACAACATATCAATTGGTATTAGGTCTGGACTTTGACTAGGCCGTTCCAAAAGGTCAAACGTGTTGCTTTTTAGCCATTTTCATGTAGACTTGATTGTGTGTTTTGGATCATTGTCTTGCTGCATGTAACCAGCTGCTCTACAGATTCAACTCCACCACGGCCTGACATTCTCCTGCAGAATTCTCTGATACAGCGCAGAATTCATGGTTCCTTCTATTAAGGCAAGTAGTCCAGGTCCTGAGGCAGCAAAACATCCCCAAACCATACCACCACCACATTACCTACCACCAACGCTGGACCCCAAACCATCACTACACCACCACACTGGACCCCAAACCGTCACACTACCACCACCACGCTGGACCCCAAGCCACCACTACCACCACCACACTGACCCCCCAAACTACCACCACCACGCTCACCATTACCACCACCACCACCACCACTACCACCACCACGCTGACCCCCAAACCATGGACCCCAAACCATTACCTGGACCCCCACCATTACCACCACCACGCTGGACCCCAAACCATCACATTACCACCACCACGCTGGACCCCCAAACCATCACATTACCACCACCACGCTGGACCCCAAACCACATCACATTACCACCACCACGCTGGACCCCAAACCCCGTCCACACTACCACCACCACGCTGGACCCCAAACCACCACCACACTACCACAAACCATCAAACCATCACACTACCACCACCACACGCTGACCCCAAACCATCACACTACCACCACCACGCTGGACCCCCAAACCATCACATTACCACCACCACGCTGGACCCCAAACCACCCTACCACCAACGCTGGACCCCAAACCACATCACATTACCACCACCACGCTGGACCCCCAAACCATCACATTACCACCACCGCTGGACCCCAAACCGTCACATTACCACCACCACGCTGGACCCCAAACCGTCACACTACCACCACACGCTGGACCCCAAGCCATCACACTACCACCACCACGCTGGACCCCAAACCATCACACTACCACCACCACGCTGACCCCAAACCATCACTACCACCACCACACTGGACCCCAAACCATCACATTACCACCACCACGCTTGACCGTTCGTATAAGGTTCTTACTGTGGAATTCAGCGTTAGTTTTTTTTTTTTTTTGCCAGGCATAATGGGACTCGTGTCATCCAATGTTTGAGGGTTATTTGTAAACTCAGGGTCCATGTATCTAATATTTGGTTTTGGTTAAAAATCTGATAACATTCAGTATTAAAAATTTGCAAAAATAGAGAAAATTAGAAAGGGGTCAAATCCATTTCACGGCACAGTATGTTAAATCAGGGTCTGAAAGGGCATCTATGAAGCGTGCATGTTGTTATTTTGGCTACGCACAGCACTGGGGGCAAAACTTTCCTAAACCAGCTGGTGTAACTTTCCTCCTGTGCTCTCCCTCTCCCAGCTGTGCTGTGGAGATTCATGATATATTTCCCGAAAGGGACACAGTAAATAATAATAATAAATTATAATTATTCCAGGTGGATGTGGACCTGGCCAAGTCATGTGCTGACCTGCCTGAGGATGATGAGGGAGTTGAGGAAGAAGTTGTGGCTGAAGATCGCTCGTCATGTGGTGCAAGAGGAGAAGGATGTGAAGAAGGCCATGAACTGTCTGTCCAGCTGTAACCTGCTCAAGATCGAAGACATCCTGCCCTTCTTCCCGGACTTCGTCACCATAGACCACTTCAAGGTTGTAGTGTTTAAGAAAATACATTGTATGTATGTATGTATGTATGTATGTATGTATGTATGTATGTATGTATGTATGTATGTATGTATGTATGTATGTATGTATGTATGTATGTATGTATGTATGTATGTATGTATGTATGTATGTATGTATGTATGTATGTATGTATGTATGTATGTATGTATGTATGTATGTATGTATGAGCTTTTGTTAAGCCCAAAGACACTTCTACACACCAGAGTAGTAATCAGACCTGGGTCTAGTATACTACCTAGGTTATATACTTAAGTTCAGTGTTCTTTTGAGGTGCGTTTCATTTACCTCGGAGCTTGCACTTTTGTGACTTCCGTTGGTTTCGTTGTACCAGGCAAATCACGAGCATATGTGTATATGATGAGTTGGAACCAAACAAATTTCCCCATGTAGGAAAATGTTAAGTTGACAAAGCTATATCCCTTCTTCCCTGCAGGAGGCTATCTGCAGCTCTTTAGAGGAGTACAACCAGCATATAGACGAGCTGAAGCAGGAGATGGAGGAGGCGACGGAGAGCGCCAAGCGGATCAGAGAGGACATCCAGGAGATGAGGAACAAGTACGGGGTGGTGGAGAACCAGGAGAAATGTGCTGCCTGCGACTTCCCCCTCCTCAACAGACCCTTCTATCTGTTCCTCTGTGGTCACATGTTCCACTACGACTGCCTCTTCCTGGAGGTCAGTGTGCAAATATGTTTTATTTGACCCTTGACCCTATTTCAAGAACAGTTGCCTAAAGATATATATATATATACCAGTAGGTCAGTAGCACACCATTTTACCTTAACTGTTGACCCTATTTCATAAAGAGATGGCTAACAATGTAACAATGCAAACAGAGTCATTGGATAATTACTACATATATTTGTAAATTATGCACACTACATACAGAAAGAAAATTAGTTAGATGGGGTATCCCCCCCCAAAAAATTCTCTATCTATCTCTTCATGAGATTCAAGAGTTAAATACCCATTTTATTATTCACCACCATATATGCACCTTCCATACTGTAACGGTGGATCTTTCCTCAGGTGACCCCTCACCTGTCCACCCTACAAGCAGACTAAACTAGGTGAGCTGCAGAAGAAGTTGGCTGCAGCCACTCAGACCTCAAGTCTCGCCACCGCCCCGCCCCCAAGGAGAAGGAGGAGGGGGCGACACCGCCAGCCTGGGAAAAGAGAGTGCTGGAGTCAGCCGTGAGCAAATCAAGTCAGACATCGATGACATCATCGCGTTTGAATGCGTGTACTGCGGCGAGTTGATGATCAAGTCGATCGACAAGCCGTTTATTGATCCACAGAAGTTGGAGGAGGAGAAGTCCAGCTGGCTCTGAGTTAAATGGTTGGCGGCTTGGAGCTGAAATGAGCTAGGTCTGAAATGGACTGCCTGATATGAGGTGGGACAATTTGACTGAAAAAGGTCTGAAATTAGTGAAATGGGCTTTAACTGTCTGAACCGATGAGAAGTGAAATAGACTTGTGTGAAATGACTGAAATGCGCAGCGTGTGCTGTCTGAAATGGAACCGACCAGTGTGTACACTGTAGGCCAGGAAATCAGCTGTTATTCTCTTTGATAATGGGATGTACAGCCACAGCTGCACAGTGCCGGGCGATGGATACTCACAGGAGTGGGGAAGAATGCAGGCGCTCCTATATAAGCCCTATAAGTGTCTCTGTAACATGATATATTCTACAGACACTCTCTCTGCGAAGCTTAAAAAAACTGCACTATGTCGGGATCACACACCTTGGTTTATTAAACATTACAAGATCAGTTCCCTATCTTTTACACTCATCTGTCTAAATTAACAAATTAACCTGTGAAATGTTCTCTGAAATTGAATGCATATTTATAAATCTTCACTGGTATTAGATAGTTCCACTGGCTATTGACATGAATAGTGCTATAAAAAGGTATGTAAAGAACTACAGTTTTTGTTATTAGTGTCCTTTATGACATCATGAGAACTTTCTTCACACCTGTTTCATTGGCTGACAGTTTATGTTGTGACATCTGAGATCAGGTCAATGTAACCCACTTTTGGTTTGTAAAATGCACCTATGAAAATTAAACTAATCTTTAATTCTGTCTTTGGAATTGTTATTTCAAGTGTTTTGAATGTTATTATGAATTCTGAATGTTATGAATTCCTCTGATGGGTTCCCAGTGGCGTAGCAGTCTAAGGCACTGTGTCTCAGTGCAAGAGGCGTCACTATAGTACCTGGTATGAATCCAGGCTGTATCACATCCCGCTGTGATTGGTTGTCCCATAGGCGATGCACAATTGGCCCAGCATCGTCGGTTTGGCCAGAGCAGAACGTTATTGAAAATAAGAATTTATTTTTACAGACTTGCCTAATAAAATAAAATGAGTCTCAGAATCTGAAAGCTGGGCTGGTGAATATGAAAATACAAAGTAATGGCAGTTAAGACACCTGGAGGATTTTATTGTGGGTTTAGGGGATTTAGTGAGATGCCTTCCTCTCATAAATATGCATAAATTGACGAGGACTGGCCAAGTAATTCAATGTTTACACTGTCATCAATGTATAGTAAACTATGAGATTGAAAAGTGAATGTGAAGTTTGTTTGGGATAAAGTAAAGCATCATATGTACACAAGGCTTCTTAAGGAGGATCGGGTACATATTGATGATGCTCTAATTTCTAAACAGTTCCACTGTAACACTTGTGCATTGTTTGCCATTTATAGCTCATATCAAATCAGTCATAAAATCTACACAATTTTCCGGAAAATGTAACAGACTCGCGATACTCGTAACGACTTTCCCCCTGTGAGTGACGTAACATGCAGCTCGGTAATCTTCGGGATTAACAGACTCTACCAATGGAGTTCGGATCGCAAACGATAATATGGCATAAATCATTTGAACTACTACTTATGGGCAACTCTCGCCAGAACTGACTCTAAAATACTTGTTACAATGTTTGTGTTGCTCTATTTCCGCAGCGATTCCTTTGAAGGGCAGATACGAAATCGTCACTCTCTCTGCATTCGATTAGTTTGCCTGTTCCCTGCTCTATCCTCGCCATGGCGCCGTGTCCCTGCTCCCTCAGTTACAGAAAGTGGCCGCCTCTCTGCTGCTGTCGACCCAAAGCTCACAGACTCACTCGTTGCCTAGACCCGCCATCTTGGAGTCAGAGAACTGAGAGTCGGCAGCAAGCTACGAGAGAGCGCAAAAGGGGGACACGGGGCCAAGGTGAGAAAGTGTTTCGGAGGTAATATGGTGAGGGAGCAATGGGGTAAGATGGCCGGGAGGGAGAAAGAATTAGATCGCGGGGATCCGAAAACAGAGGCTTCTGGACGCGACCCTCGTGTCTATTCAAGGGGACGGATAGGTACTGGAAATATTCCTAGGCCTCTCGCTGTAAACAAGCCAAAGTTGTGTATCACTCCAAAATGAATCGTATTACTAAAATACTCATATGTCCAGAGAAGGTTGGTAGCCTTAAAGGGGCAGAACCCATTTGAATAACTCAAAAAGAGTGAGTGGGAACTTCATACCTAATTAATTCAAAAAAAAAAAATGATCAGAAACGTATCAAGATTGACAGTTAGCCATTCAAATGTAACAAAGGCCGGGGTTTAGCAGACAGTCAAACGTGTCAAACTTAACCTGCTCTTTGAATAGGAATTCAGCTGGCCAATGCCTGTTCCTAACCACAACATATAATTACCTTGCTAACGTAGCTGCATACCTTGACCCTTGATATACATGTCATATCGTGTGTTGTGTAGCTAGCTAGCTAACGTTAGCCAGCTAGCTAACATGTCATACGAGCTTTGCTGGCCCACACAGCTAATGCTAAGTGCTAACAGGCTAAGGCTAGTATAAGCTAAATTATGGTAGCATCGCAACTTGCAGGCTAAACGTTGATTTTAGCGTTAAACTAGCCAGCTAATTCCCGTTCAGTTAGACAGCTAGCTAGCTAATTTAGCTGAACATTCATTCATCAGTTGTGCTTTGCTCTGAGTGTTTACTGGCAGGCTAGCTACATTGTAACTCAGATTAGCTAGATTGTAGTACAGAGGCTTGATTCACTTTGCAGACACCTGATCTCATTATCACTCAATCATCTCTATGATTGAACCACTAAGTAAACCTACATTTTCCCCACACCTGCAATAGACATATATAAAGGATCTCCCTGAATAAAATTGTTTCTGTTTATATAAGTTACCTAGAAGTCCCCATTTCTTTTTACAGGTTAGTGGGAATCAAAGTATTTACATCCAGATTGGTGTTATGTGGCATGAGCCTCATACTCCTGTGGGAATTTGTGGACATTTCAAACGAGTTGTGACCATATAACCTTTATTTAACAAGGCAAGTCAGTTCTTATTTACAATGACGCCGGGCCAATTGTGAGCCACCTTATTGTGAGCCACCAAACACGGCCGGTTGTGATACATCCTGGATTCGAACCAGGGTGTCTGTAGTGACGCCTCTAGCACTGGGCACTCTAGCAGAGCCTTAGACCGCTGCGCCACCATTAATGAGTCCATAGGTTAGGTTCAGGATTGGGTTCATAGGTTAGGTTCAGGATTGGGTTCATAGGTTAGGTTCAGGATTGGGGTCATAGGTTAGGTTCAGGATTGGGGTCATAGGTTAGGTTCAGGATTGGGGTCATAGGTTAGGTTCAGGATTGGGCTCATAGGTTCGGTTCAGGATTGGGATCATAGGTTAGGTTCAGGATTGGGGTCAAAGAGTACCCCTAAGACCCTTCCCCAACCTCTGACTTAAGGTCTTGAAACATGCCTGTACATACCTATTCAAGCATATTTAGACTCAATTTCCTCTATCATCAGTTCAACATAAGCTCTTTCAATCTGATACATGAAAGTGCTTGAATGTCCACAGGTGGAATATGCTCATTAGTCAATTTTGACAGCTTTGATTGGTGTGGTGCAGTGTGTGACTTGTGGCTCTTTCTCTCTGTTTCAGGCCTTTCACATCTTCTGAACTGACAGTTGTGATTGGAGATAATGAGGATATCCATATCCCACATTAGAAAGGTTCCATTGTTTTGTTAATTTCTGCACAAACATATGTCGGTGTTATGTTGCATGCGGAGATGAGCTGTCAGGGAGACGACATGGAGGTCCTGACTGAAAACACACAATCTTTAGCTGTAATATTACAACTTCTGCTCTACCCTCCACATTGGTTGCTCTCTTATCACACTCTCTCTCTCCATCTAAACCCCTACCTCTCTCTCTCCATCTAAACCCCCTACCTCTCTCTCTCTCCATCTAAACCCCTACCTCTCTCTCTCCATCTAAACCCCTACCTCTCTCTCTCCATCTAAACCCCTACCTCTCCCTCTCTCTCCATCTAAACCCCTACCTCTCTTTCTCTCCCTCTCTCCTTTTCTTTTGTCCTCCCCTTCTCTCGCCCAGTGAGTATCCCTACCTAGTAGGGCCTACAGGTCTCAGTCCTCCATGGCGTCTGGGGCTGGGCAGGCAGAGGCCGGCGATGGGGCAGCATGGTCGTCATCAGGCCTGGCCAAGCCTCTTCACCTTCAGCACCTGGAGAGATCCCTACGCCTTGACAGCTTCCTCCGCCTGTGACCGCCTCAGTCTTCAACAGAGACCTATCCAGGTAAAGTACAGTTATAGAGCCCCACTCTGGAGTTGTCATGACTCATAGTTATAGTACTCTATTTATAATGAACAGATACCTATTCAGGTAATATACCAGTGTTTATCCTATATTAATTTACGCGGCGCCCGCTGCTGCCCAAAAAAATATATTTTTAAAAACAACACATTTTCGACTGAGAGGCTTGATACTCAGGGATACCATTTGTATGTCTCTGCTTGCATTTTGAAGGTATACTGAGCACAAATATGAATGCAACACAGCATGCAGCAATTTAAAAGATTTTACTGAGTTACAGTTCAAAGAAGGAACTCAATCAATTGAAATAAATAAATTAGGCCCTAATTTATGGATTTTCAAATGAGTGGGCAGGGGTGTAGCCATGGGTGGGCCTGGGAGGGCATAGGGGAGTTCCTTACTAACTAGCGTTAGACTACCAGTCATTGTGCTATGGGAACAGCTAGCAATTGCACTAAGCATAGTTAGCAACTTCCTTCAAACTGAAAGCAGAGACATACATTGTATCCATGAGTTCATCTGACTCTTAACGCTGCAATATGTCACTTTTTATTTGGACGACTCAAACAAATGCACATAGAAATGTGAGCTGTAGATCTGTCATTATTATTGAAAGCAAGTCTAAGAAGCGGTAGAGCTGTTCTATGTGCACTACTTCTGTAGTTCCCGGTATGTTTAGTTTTTTGGGTCTTTTACTTTCGGTTTTGGTACAACAGCTTCAAACAGCTGAAAATGCAATGATTCTCTACACCCCTCACACTCAAAGCCAGTTCCACTTCTTTATTTTTTTTCTTTGTTCCCCTCTAATCGGGGACTAATTTAGATCTGGGAACCAGGTGGGTGCAATTAATTATCCGGTATAACAGAACCAGCAGGTGCCGGACCTCGTAGGGCAGGGATGTCACTCATTCCATGGAGAGACTGGTGTCTGCTGGTTTTTCCTTTCAGTTAAGACATAGACAACCAGGTGAGGGGAGTTCCTTACTGAGACCTAGACAACCAGAGGAGGGGAGTTCCTTACTGAGACCTAGACAACCAGGTGAGGGGAGTTCCTTACTGAGACCTAGACAACCAGGTGAGGGGAGTTCCTTACTGAGACCTAGACAACCAGGTGAGGGGAGTTCCTTACTGAGACCTAGACAACCAGGTGAGGGGAGTTCCTTACTGAGACCTAGACAACCAGGTGAGGGGAGTTCCTTACTGAGACCTAGACAACCAGGTGAGGGGAGTTCCTTACTGAGACCTAGACAACCAGAGGAGGGGAGTTCCTTACTGAGACCTAGACAACCAGAGGAGGAGTTCCTTACTGAGACCTAGACAACCAGGTGAGTGAGGGGAGTTCCTTACTGAGACCTAGACAACCAGGTGAGTGAGGGGAGTTCCTTACTGAGACCTAGACAACCAGGTGAGTGAGGGGAGTTCCTTACTGAGACCTAGACAACCAGGTGAGGGGAGTTCCTTACTGAGACCTAGACAACCAGGTGAGGGGAGTTCCTTACTGAGACCTAGACAACCAGGTGAGGGGAGTTCCTTACTGAGACCTAGACAACCAGGTGAGGGGAGTTCCTTACTGAGACCTAGACAACCAGGTGAGGGGAGTTCCTTACTGAGACCTAGACAACCAGGTGAGGGGAGTTCCTTACTGAGACCTAGACAACCAGGTGAGGGGAGTTCCTTACTGAGACCTAGACAACCAGGTGAGGGGAGTTCCTTACTGAGACCTAGACAACCAGGTGAGGGGAGTTCCTTACTGAGACCTAGACAACCAGGTGAGGGGAGTTCCTTACTGAGACCTAGACAACTAGGTGTGGGGAGTTCCTTACTGAGACCTAGACAACCAGAGGAGGGGAGTTCCTTACTGAGACCTAGACAACCAGGTGAGGGGAGTTCCTTACTGAGACCTAGACAACCAGGTGAGAGGAGTTCCTTACTGAGACCTAGACAACCAGGTGAGGGGAGTTCCTTACTGAGACCTAGACAACTAGGTGTGGGGAGTTCCTTACTGAGACCTAGACAACCAGGTGAGTGAGGGGAGATCCTTACTGAGACCTAGACAACTAGGTGTGGGGAGTTCCTTACTGAGACCTAGACAACCAGGTGAGGGGAGTTCCTTACTGAGACCTAGACAACCAGGTGAGGGGAGTTCCTTACTGAGACCTAGACAACCAGGTGAGGGGAGTTCCTTACTGAGACCTAGACAACCAGGTGAGGGGAGTTCCTTACTGAGACCTAGACAACCAGGTGAGGGGAGTTCCTTACTGAGACCTAGACAACCAGGTGAGAGGAGTTCCTTACTGAGACCTAGACAACCAGGTGAGGGGAGTTCCTTACTGAGACCTAGACAACTAGGTGAGGGGAGTTCCTTACTGAGACCTAGACAACCAGGTGAGTGAGGGGAGTTCCTTACTGAGACCTAGACAACCAGGTGAGGGGAGTTCCTTACTGAGACCTAGACAACCAGGTGTGGGGAGTTCCTTACTGAGACCTAGACAACCAGGTGAGGGGAGTTCCTTACTGAGACCTAGACAACCAGGTGAGGGGAGTTCCTTACTGAGACCTAGACAACCAGGTGTGGGGAGTTCCTTACTGAGACCTAGACAACCAGGTGTGGGGAGTTCCTTACTGAGACCTAGACAACCAGGTGAGGGGAGTTCCTTACTGAGACCTAGACAACCAGGTGTGGGGAGTTCCTTACTGAGACCTAGACAACCAGGTGAGGGGAGTTCCTTACTGAGACCTAGACAACTAGGTGTGGGGAGTTCCTTACTGAGACCTAGACAACCAGGTGAGGGGAGTTCCTTACTGAGACCTAGACAACTAGGTGTGGGGAGTTCCTTACTGAGACCTAGACAACCAGGTGTGGGGAGTTCCTTACTGAGACCTAGACAACCAGGTGAGGGGAGTTCCTTACTGAGACCTAGACAACCAGGTGAGTGAGGGGAGTTCCTTACTGAGACCTAGACAACCAGGTGAGGGGAGTTCCTTACTGAGACCTAGACAACCAGGTGAGGGGAGTTCCTTACTGAGACCTAGACAACCAGGTGAGGGGAGTTCCTTACTGAGACCTAGACAACCAGGTGAGTGAGGGGAGTTCCTTACTGAGACCTAGACAACCAGGTGAGTGAGGGGAGTTCCTTACTGAGACCTAGACAACCAGGTGAGACCTAGAGTGAGGGAGTTCCTTACTGAGACCTAGACAACCAGGTGAGGGGTGTTCCTTACTGAGACCTAGACAACCAGGTGAGGGGAGTTCCTTACTGAGACCTAGACAACCAGGTGAGGGGAGTTCCTTACTGAGACCTAGACAACCAGGTGAGGGGAGTTCCTTACTGAGACCTAGACAACCAGGTGAGGGGAGTTCCTTACTGAGACCTAGACAACCAGGTGAGGGGAGTTCCTTACTGAGACCTAGACAACCAGGTGAGGAGTTCCTTACTGAGACCTAGACAACCAGGTGAGGGAGTTCCTTACTGAGACCTAGACAACCAGGTGAGGAGTTCCTTACTGAGACCTAGACAACTAGGTGAGGGGAGTTCCTTACTGAGACCTAGACAACCAGAGGAGGGGAGTTCCTTACTGAGACCTAGACAACCAGGTGAGGGGAGTTCCTTACTCCAGACAACCAGGGTGAGGAGGGGAGAGACCTAGACAACCAGGTGAGACCTAGAGGGAGAGTTCCTTACTGAGACCTAGACCAACCTAGGAGTAGACAACCAGGTGAGGGGAGTTCCTTACTGAGACCTAGACAACCAGGTGAGGGAGTTCCTTACTGAGACCTAGACAACCAGGTGAGGGAGTTCCTTACTGAGACCTAGACAACCAGGTGTGGGGGAGTTCCTTACTGAGACCTA